>NC_037678.1:25353903-25360701 GCF_003255815.1 Theropithecus gelada | reverse complement strand
AAAAAAAAAAAAAAAAAAAAAAAAAAAGAAAACCTAGGATTGTTCAGCCGGGCGCGGTGGCTCACGCCTGTAATCCCAGCATTTTGGGAGGCCGAGGCGGGCAGATCAAGAGGTCAGGAGATCGAAACCATCCTGGCTAACACAGTGAAACCCCGTCTCTACTAAAAATACAAAAAATTAGCCGGGCGTGGTGGTGGGCGCCTGTAGTCCCAGCTACTCGGGAGACTGAGGCAGGAGAATGGCGTGAACCTGGGAGGCGGAGCTTGTAGTGAGCCGAGATTGTGCCACGGCACTCCAGCCTGGTGCACTCCAGCCTGGGCGACAGAGTGAGACTCTGTCTCGAAAAATAAGAGATCAACACCAGCCTGGCCAACATGGAGAAACCCGTCTCCACTAAAAATACAAAATTAGCCGGGCGTGGTGGCACATGCCTGTAGTCCCAGCTACTCAGGAGGCTGAGGCAGGAGAATCACTTGAACCCAAGAGGCAGAGGTTGGAGTGAGCCAAGATCACGCCACTGTACTCCAGCCTGGCCACAGATCTCTAAAAAAAATATATATATATATATTAGCCAGGCATGGTGGTGCATACCTGTAGCCCCAGCTACTTGGGAGGCTGAGGTGGGAGGATTGCTTGAGCCCCAGGAGGTTGAGACTGCAGTGAGCTGTGATTGTGCCACTGCACTCCAGCCTGGGCAACAGAATAAGACCTTATCTCTACTACAAGTTCCACCGCTCTTTCCTATCCTCATTTCTTCTAGTCACATGGGCCTCTTTGCATCCTCAAATGTGCCAAGAGCACACTCACCTCAGGGCCTTTGCACCTGCTCCCCACTCTGCTTGGAATATTCCTCTGACACCTCTCCACGTGGCTCCCTCCGTCACCTTCTTCAGGCCCAGCTCAAAGGTCACCTTCTCATGGGGCTTTCCATGACCATCCCCCAATTACCCAGTCACTTGCTATCTCCCTCCAACGCTTCATTTTTCTCTAGGGCACTTATTGACATCTAGCGTATTACATATTGACTTGCTTATTTCCTCCCTGTCTCTCTCCCTCCACAGTCTATGTTCCATAAGGAGGGGCTTTGTCTGTTTTCCTCACTGCTGAATCCCCAGGACCCAGAACAGTTCCTGCAACATTGTAGACACGCAATAAATATTTGTTGAATGGATGAGCACAGGGACATATGGCTATATCTTGTGGGTCTGTCTTGCCCACAAAACTCTAAGCTCCTTGAAGGTGGGGACTACGTTCTGTTCACCACTGTATCCTGGGGGTAGGGGGTTAAGGAGTCACACTGAGCTGGGCACATTAAAGTTGAATGAATGATTGATCAACCCCTCCAGTTTACAGAGAAAGACATAGAAGCCAGAAGAAGAAGGAAACTTGGCTTGACATATCAAGTCCCTAGCAACCACCTCTAAACTCCCAATCCCATTTCTCCTCCTGAGATTCTGCCTTCGTGTGGCTTCTCTGGAATCATCCGTGCCCCTTGGGCAGGGCTGTCAGGAGAGTTGACCATGCCCTAACCCTGGGCAGCTCTAGTAAGCCACTGGGTTCGTTGGCCTTTAAATTAAATCCTTAATATCACTTTGGGCCCAGAACCCGAGCCTGATTCCCTAAGTCTGAGTCTCAGTTCTATGGCTTGCTTCCTGAGCCTCAGTTTTGCCATCTGTAAAATGGGAACAGTGATAATAGTATCTACCTCATCAGGTGGCCACAAGGTTTATAGGTAATGAGTGCTTACCTATGCAATTGCTTAGACTGAAGCCTAGTGAGCGCCCGGAAACTGTTAACTGCTATTAAAAGTTAAGCACTGAAGCAGAGGAGAAAATATTCAGTCCCTTTCAAGCTTCCCTTAGGTGGATTCCAGCTAATTGCAGCCTGGTCGGATGTGGTTTCGGGTTATAATGCCTCATTTAGGTTTCTGGGCACCTGGACGGTTGGCGTGATTTTCCCAGGTGACATTGAGCATTATCTGGAGAACAAAACTCCTTTCAAGGTGAGAAACGCCTGGACAGTCACTAGCGCAGCCAGAGAGAGGCACAATCATAGGCCTCAGTGGATTCAGCTCTCCCAGGCTTCCTGGCTGGAATTACACCCCTCAGGATCTTGCCAACCCAAAGGAGAGGCTGATTTTGGTGTAGGGAAAACAGCAACACCAAAAACAAACAAAAAAAACCCCACAAAAATACCATCTCCTCTCCCTCAAGCGAGCACGTTTCACTTGCTGGGGAGCAGCCACAAGGTTTTCCTCATCTCAGGGTAAAAAACCCATGCAACTTGACCCAGACATACTTGCCCAGGTTTATCTCTGCCTCTCCCCCTGCAACACACACACACACACACACACACACACACACTGTATCCCCTTGAAGCTTCACAACAACCCTCACTCCCATTTTCCAGAGAAGTGAGGCCATCTCCCCAAACTCCGATAGATGGGAAGGGGAGGATCTGGGCTTCTCTGCCTTTTTCCATCATATCACCCTGCCCACTGACTGATCCCAACACTATCTTCCCCTAGTCCAGATTAAGGGATTCATAATCTTCTTGTACAGATGGAGAAACTGAGGCCCAGAGCAATGGGGCCACTTGCCCCAGGTACCGGACCAGGGATATGGTGGAGTGGTTGGTTGGCCTCCAACCCCAGAATTCCCGCCATGTTTAGTGGGTGGCTGGGCTTAGTTGGCCAAGGTGAAACCCAAGGTTGTACGGCAGGGGCCTGGCAAAGCTGCCCAGGTGCCCTTGGCCTGGTTGGCAGCTCAGCTGCTTTTGACCCTGAGTGCCCTTGGGCAGGCTCACCCTTTCAGTCTTCCTTTCTGGCCATCAAGGGCGGGATTGGCTGTTTGTTAGCAAATCACCTTCCAGCCTCAACTATGCCATGAAACCATGTCTATTATTATTTAAGTAAGACTTGACTTTACACTGACTTGCTTTTTTATTAAAATACATTTGAATTTTGGCCAGGCACGGTGGCTCACGCCCGTAATCCCAGCACTTTGGGAGGCCGAGGCAGGCAGATCGCGAGGTCGGGAGATTGAGACCATCCTGGCCAACATGGTGAACCCCCATCTCTGCTGAAAATACAAAAATTAGCTGGGCGTGGTGGCTTGTGCCTGTAATCCCAGCTACTCAGGAGGCTGAGGCAGGAGAATCACTTGAACCAGGGAGTCGGAGGTTGCAGTGAGCCGAGATCGTGCCACTGCACTCCAGCCTGGAGACAGAGCAAGACTCCGTCTCAAAACAAAACAAAACAAACAGAAAACCAACATTTGAATTTCCATTGGAAAAGCAGTATCATGCCAAAAAAAAAAAAAAAAAAGAAGAACAAATATATGCAAAATCAAACCACATTCACAGATTCTCACTAGAGTCTTGCTATGGATTGAATATTTGTGTCCGCTCAGAATTTATATTTTGAAACTCTAACCTCCAAGGTTGATATTAGGAGGTGAGGCCCTTGGGATCTGCTTCAAGGGAACCCAAACCAAGACAGGCAGAACAGGTGTACACATGACAACATGAATGCATCCTAAACCCATGTTGTTTCAGCCCAAAAGTAAGACACAGAATGCAAAACATGAGATAATACCACCTGGCAGCCTGGCCAACATGGTGAAACCCCGTCTCTACTAAAAATACAAAAATTAGCCAGGTGTGGTAGCACGTGCCTTTAGTCCCAGCTACTCAGGAGGCTGAGGCAGGAGAATCGCTTGAAACTGGGAGGCAGAGGTTGTAGTGAGCTGACATGGCACCACTGCATTTCAGCCTGGGTGACAGAGCAAGAATCTATCTCAAAAAAAAAAAAAAAAAAAAAGGTAGGCCGGGCGCGGTGGCTCACGCCTGTAATGCCAGCACTTTGGGAGGCCGAGGTGGGCGGATCATGAGGTCAGGAGTTCGAGACCATCCTGGCTAACACAGTGAAACCCCATCTCTACTAAAAATACAAAAAATTATCTGGGCGAGGTGGCGGGCGCCTGTAGTCCCAGCTACTCGGGAAGCTGAGGCAGGAGAATGGCGTGAACCCAGGTGGCGGAGCTTGCAGTGAGCGGAGATTGCGCCACCGCACTCCAGCCTGGGCGACAGAGTGAGGCTCCGTCTCAAAAAAAAAAAAAAGATAATACCATCTGCAGCAATGAGAAATGCATGCATACAGCACCACACCAATTTTGCAAACCTAACTCCACACAAAATGACACACATTAAATGATTAAAATAAAAAAAAAAGTGGCTGCTATAAACAGCATCTGTGCTGCTTGAAACCAGCTTGACCAATATAGGGAGACCCTGTTTCCACAAAAAAAAGAAAAAAAGGTTTCTAATTAGCCACATGTGACGGAATGTCTCTGCAAAAAATTAAAATAAATAAAAATTAGCTGGACATGGTGGTGTGCCCCAGTACTCCCAGCTATTTAGCAGGCTGCGGTGGGAGGATTGCTTCAGCCCAGGAGTTTGAGGTGGTGGTGAGCTATGATCATGCCACTGCACTCCAGCTTTTTTTCACTGAAAGAAAGAAAGAGAAAGAAAAGAAAGAAGAAAGAAAGAAAGGGGGGAGGAGGGAGAGAGAGAGGACAGAGAGAGAGAGCAAGCAAGCAAGCATATGTGTCTGAATTTTTTTTTTTTTTTTTTTGAGACGGAGTCTCGCTCTGTTGCCCAGGCTGGAGTGCAGTGGCACAATCTCGGCTCCCTGCAAGCTCCGCCTCCCGGGTTTACGCCAGTCTCTTGCCTCAGCCTCCCGAGTAGCTGGGACTACAGGCACCCACCACCACGCCCAGCTAATTTTTTTGTATTTTTAGTAGAGATGGGGTTTCACTGTGTTAGCCGGGATGGTCTCGATCTCCTGACCTCGTGATCCGCCCGCCTCAGCCTCCCAAAGTGCTGGGATTACAGGCGTGAGCCACCGCGCCCGGCCTATATGTGTGTGAATTTTTAAAAGGTGCCCCGTCTGGGTAGAAGCAGCCCTTTTGAACAGGGGAGGCTTGATGGGCTGAAAGAATGGCTAAATGAATGAATGAACACACACATGAATAAATGAAAGTATGGACAGAATATGAGAAGATCCCTGCATGGACCAGTGAGGATGTTGCACCATGCAGAAGGTGGAGGGGCACATGTTCAAAGGTCTTTAAGGGCTAACATTTATTCTAGGACTTGGGGATTGTACTTCTAGAATTTGTTAGGACAAAGTAACCCCCACTACCAGACCACAGTTATTAGCACCTCCCATTTGCATCTCCAGGCTCAAGGGGGGCTGATGATGTGGGGTCTGATCATAACACCAGGTCCTTGGCTAGGGAGCACCTCTGCCAGTCCGTTTCTCTCCTTGTCCCTGCAGTCTCCATCAGTAATCTTCCCTGTTGACCCCTAGGTCAGCGATACTTCCTAATGTTCAGCAGCGTGTGGGTAGCTCTGGGGCTCTCTCTGACCTGCATCTCAGCCCTCAGCCTCATCTCCCCTGCCTGGTTCCAGACCCCAACCTTCTCCTTTGGCATCCTCACCTACTGCTCCTGGCCTCAGGGCAACAGCTGGAACCAGAGCTGCGCGACCTTCAGTTCCCTGGAGGATATTCCTGACTTTGCCTGGAAGGTGAGAGCTGGTTCACCAAGTCACTGGGTCTTCAGGGGCTCGGTTAAACTCATCAGGGTAGGAAAGCTGGCTGAGTGGAATTCGAGGAGGCTTTCCTCGCTGCCTAGGTATCCCAGTGGCTACGAATTTGCCATTACTCTCCTTAGAACTGAGCACAGAGGTTCTTCAACCTGACAGCCCTTCAGAAACACCTGTGCAACTTTGCAAAAATGCCAAGTTCTGTGCTCCACCCGGAGCCCCTGTCTCCATAGGCGTGGAGTGGGGTCTGGCTACTGATAATTTAGCAAACGTGCAGGATGATTCCAAAGGCAGCTGCCAGCCAATATAGCACCTTCGTGCAAATTAGGAAAAGGTGACCCTTCTTTTTTTTTTTTTTTTTTTTTGAGACGGAGTCTGGCTCTGTAGCCCAGGCTAGAGTGCAGTGGCCGGATCTCAGCTCACTGCAAGCTCCGCCTCCCGGGTTCACCCCATTCTCCGGCCTCAGCCTCCCGAGTAGCTGGGGCTACAGGCGCCCGCCACCTCGCCCGGCTAGTTTTTTTGTATTTCTTAGTAGAGACGGGGTTTCACCGTGTTAGCCAGGATGGTCTCGATCTCCTGACCTCGTGATCCACCCGTCTCGGCCTCCCAAAGTGCTGGGATTACAGGCTTGAGCCACCGCGCCCGGCCTAGGTGTCCCTTCTTTAGGATGCTCTACTGCCATCTGCTGGAAAGTCACTGTAATCAGTTTGCAAATCTATGATGGCCCGCAATGCGCCTCTGAGAGTTGTGCAGTGTACAACCTGCACACTCCTACCTGGCCACCCTCTAAACACTGCTAGGTTTAAAAGTGAAAGCTGGCCGGGCGCGGTGGCTCAAGCCTGTAATCCCAGCACTTTGGGAGGCCGAGACGGGCGGATCACGAGGTCAGGAGATCGAGACCATCCTGGCTAACACGGTGAAACCCCATCTCTATTAAGAAATACAAAAAACTAGGCCGGGCGCGGTGGCTCACGCCTGTAATCCCAGCACTTTGGGAGGCCGAGGCGGGCGGATCACAAGGTCAGGAGATCGAGACCACGGTGAAACCTCGTCTCTACTAAAAATACAAAAAAATTAGCCGGGCGCGGTTGTGGGCGCCTGTAGTCCCAGCTACTCGGGAGGCTGAGGCAGGAGAATGGCGGGAACCCGGGAGGCGGAGCTTGCAGTGAGCTGAGATCCGGCCACTGCACT
>NC_037678.1:25211053-25353862 GCF_003255815.1 Theropithecus gelada | reverse complement strand
AGGTGGCGGGCGCCTGTAGTCCCAGCTACTCGGGAGGCTGAGGCCGGAGAATGGCGTGAACCCGGGAGGCGGAGCTTGCAGTGAGCTGAGATCCGGCCACTGCACTCCAGCCTGGGCAACAGAGCGAGACTCCGTCTCAAAAAAAAAAAAAGTGAAAGCTAAGGTGTTAAGGTCCCTGTTATGACGCACGTTGCCAAAATCAACAATGGGGAGAATGGGAAAGGACTCCTAGTCCAGCACGTCTAAGGAAGAATATACAGTCTTCAAAATTGATTGTTATAAGGGTGATGTAACGGCAGCTACCAGGTGCCTCTCCTGATGATCCTGACATGTAGCAAGTGCTTAATAAAGGTACTATATGCTGGTCAGTCAGTGTGGATCTTAATTATGGCTCTACCACTTAATTACCCATGTGTTCTGAGGCAAATGACTTCAATTTCTTGGACTTTTATTGGACAGTTTGTTTTCTTGGACAGTTTCCTTCTATGTAAAATGGAAATTGTAATAGCACAGACCACATGCTGCAAGGACTCAGAAGCTGGTCAATGAGCAGAGGGAGCACCTACCCCTGTCCCAGCCAACACCCTTCCTTCTGTCTCTTCCCTGCAGGTCTCAGCTGTGATGCTCCTCGGAGGCTGGCTCCTGCTGGCCTTCAATGCAATTTTCCTCCTGTCCTGGGCTGTGGCCCCCAAAGGGCTGTGCCCAAGAAGAAACAGTGTTCCAATGCCGGGGGTGCAGGCAGTGGCAGGTAAATCCAATGCACTGGCACATAGTCAGTGCTCTAGACATATTTATGGAATGAATGAATGAATGAATGAATGAATGAATGAATGAATGAGTCTGTGAGCAGAGCCTGGCCTCTTGGGTCAGATCTCAGAGATAAACCCTAAGATTGTTGACTATTCCTGGTCCTTTGGCAAGCCAGAAATCAGGGGGAGGGAGAGATGGCATCCTTAGTGTCACCCATTCCTGCTGTTAGCTGACCCAGTCTTAATAATCTGTCCCCCTTTGTTTCTCTCTCATCCATCCACTTCATGTCATCCTTACCAGGACCCCCATACACAGTTGGGGATGTTGTGCACTGTGCAAGCATGCCCAGCTGAGAACTGAGGAGATGCTGAAATCTAGACCATACTTCACTTGCTAAACTGTGAACCTGCAAGACTGCATCTCTCAAGAAGAGTCACTTTTCTGTAATTTATACATAGCTTTTGAATGTACTAGCCAGGTCTTCATTGCAATCCTCATTCAATTAATGCTCCACCATCTCTTGCCTGGATTATAGCAATAAGCACCTCACAGGTCTCACTGCTCTCACTCCTCCCCCTTAGTGTCTATTTGGCCACACACTGGACAAACGCGTCCTGTTCAGTTGACATCAGATCGTGCCACTCAGACGGGCTTATCCACCCTCCAATCACTTCCCATCATACTCCGATTAAAATCCGAACTTCTTACCGTAGCCTATGAGGCTCCACCTAACCCAGTCCCCAGTCTCTCACCAACCTCATCTCTTCCTTCCTCCGCCAGGCTCAGTGTGCTCTGGCTATTCTGATTTGCAGTCTGTTGCTCATATATACCATGCTTTCTCCCTCCACTGGACTCCTCTTTCCCCAGATTTTTGCAGGTCTTGCTACTCACTTCATTACGGGCTCTGCTCAGATATCACTGCCTCCATGAGGTCTTCCATGACTTCTAGCTAAGGGAGCTTCCCTCTCCTTAGATTCTCCATCTTCTTACTTTGCTTTATACCTTTCATAGCATATACTTACCTGAAATATCGAATCTGCCTAGTTGATTATTGTCCCTTTCTCCAAAGAACATCAGTTCCATGAGGACAAGGACATGTCTGTCTGCCTTGTTATCACCAGCCCCTAGCACAGTGCTTCATACATAATAGGTGCCCAATAAACATTTGCTGAGTCAATTGATGGAGACATGATCCTTGTCCTAGGCTTGCTTGCAGTGTCTAGTTGGGGGGTTGGTGGGCATCAGTCAATGGATATTTCACATGATGGGGATGAGCGAAGGATGCTAGAAAAAACTCCAGGAAGCACCTGGCCCAGTGTATGGATGGGCCCAGTGTATGGATGGGTTAAGGCAAGCGTCTTGGAGGAGGTCCCACCTGAGCCAAGTCTGGAAGGATGAGTAGAAGTTAGCCAAGAGTACAAGCAAGGGCGTTTCTGGTAATGGGAACACGAAGAACAAAGGCACGGAGACAAGGAAGCAAGGCATGTTCAGGGAACTGAAAGTAGACAAGGGTGGCTGGAGAGCAGCAAGGGAGGCCAGGGATCTTCTGATTTCTGTTATGAGTGCCTTGGAAGCAAGAAGGTGTCCAGTCATTTCATTAGTATCATTAATGTCCACTGCAACACCTCCAACAGTTTTGATGAATGAACACGTGGTTGGATGGGTAAGCTGGTGAATGGATGAATGAGTGTGTTGACAAGTGGATGGATGAACTGATGGACAGATAGATGGATACATTAGTGGATGGATGGATGGATGGATGGATGGATGGATGGATGGATGGACTGCTGGATGGATGGATTGGTGGATGGATGAATGGACGGATGGAAGGATAGGAAAAATGGATAGAATGGAATATAGTTGGATGGATGTAGGATGAGGGATGGGTGGATGGGTGGATG
Source organism: Theropithecus gelada (assembly GCF_003255815.1). NCBI lineage: Eukaryota > Metazoa > Chordata > Mammalia > Primates > Cercopithecidae > Theropithecus > Theropithecus gelada. The sequence continues at coordinate 25,351,211 of NC_037678.1, read as the reverse complement.
GATGGATGGGTGGGAGGCAGGTGGCTAAGCAGGCAGATGGACAGATGAGTGGATGAGTGAATAAATAGGTGGATAGAGGGATGGAGAGAATAAGTGGAGTTGAACATGGTTGAGTGGATGGATGAGCAGATGAACAGAAGGGTGGGAGTGTAGTTGAGAGAGTGGGTAGATAAAAGGAGAGATGAGCCAATAAATAAGTGAATAGATGGATGGGTGGGCTAGGGAATTGCATAAATGAGTGGGTTGATAAGTGGATGGATGAACGATGAATGAATGGGCGGATATCTTAGTGGATAAGGAAAATGGGCAGACTGGATGGATGAATGGAAGATGAGGGTGGATGATGGGTGGGCAGATGGATGGGTGGGAGGCAGGTGGTTAAGTAGGAATATGGATAGAAGGATGGATGTGTGAATGGATATGTAGATAGAAGGATAGAGAAAATAAGTGGGTAAGAGTATGTTTGAATGGATGGGTTAGTGAATGGACAGATAGTTGGAAGCATGGTTGAATGAGTGGGTGGATAAAAGGAGAGATGAGCCAATAAATAAGCAAATGAATGAATGGGTGGGTGGATAGATGGATGGGTGGATATAGGGTGGATGAGTTGTGGGATGGAAAGTTACTGAGGTGCCCCTTGGCCAACACACTGGCTTTCCTTCCTGCTATCTCCAGCTACGGCCATGATTATGGGTCTGCTGGTTTTTCCAATCGGCCTTGCCTCCCCATTCGTCAAGGAAGTCTGTGAAGCCTCCTCCATGTATCATGGTGGGAAGTGCCGTCTGGGTTGGGGTTACACGACCGCTATCCTCAATGCAGTCCTGGCCAGCCTCCTGCACATCATCAGCTGGCCCCACAGGACCAAGGTCCAAGGGAGGACCATCATCTTCTCCAGGGCCACCGAGAGAATCATCCTTGTGCCAGAAATGAACAAATAAAAATCTCCTGGGAGAGGCACAGAGAACACACTCCAGAGGTTTATGAAATCATCATGTGGCCAATTTCAAATCCCACCTCTGCTCCTTCTTGCTGTGTGACTTCAGGCAAGCCACTTTACCTCTCTGGCATGGTTTTTTCTTCTGGAAAATGAAAGTTGAAATCATACCTACCTCATAAGGTTGTTCTGAGAATTCACTGGAGATACTCTGTGTAAATAAAGCACTTTGCACCATGTCTGGCACATAGTGTTTCATAAACATTGGCTACTATTATTATAATCCTTACCTCAAGGACTGTGCTGAGAATTCAACATCTTTATGAAAACTGCCCAGGCTAATTCTGAGCTCATGGCTATCACTCAAAAACTAAATTGTTTAATTGGCATGCGCATATTCTCTGTTCCTTCTGTTTTTATAATTCTTCCTTGTTTTAGAGAATTTGAAAATTATTTATTTTCTCATCAAATATTTAGTGAGTGTCTATTAAGTACAAGATTTTGAGCCAATGGGCTGGGCGTGGTGGCTCACGCCTGTAATCCCAGCACTTTGGGAGCCTGAGGCGGGTAGATCACAAGGTCAGGAGTTCGAGACCAGTCTGGCCAATGCAGTGAAACACAATCTCTACTAAAAATACAAATATTAGCTGGGTGTGGTGGTGCATGCCTGTAGTCCCAGCTACTCAGAAGGCTCAGGCAGGAGAATTGCTTGAACCTGGGAGGCGGAGGTTGCAGTGAGCTGAGATCATACCACTGCTCTCCAACCTGGGCGACGCAGCGAGACTCCATCTCAAAAAAAAAATTTTTTTTTTCAAGCCAATGTTGGGTTGGGGAGAAGGAGTTAAGGACCTGACTCACCCCTTATGCAAATAATCCCATTGATGTGGAAACTACACTGTTACTTGGGGCCCTTTAGAATCTATTTCCAACCTCTCTCTTCAGGCTCTTTCTTGTCACCCACTCAACACCTGTGCCTCTCCTTCTGTCTCACAGTGAACTTCTAAAGCCCACAGAAGTCCTCTTCCTGTGGCAGGCCAGGTCTCACCAAATACAGGCCTCCATAACAACTATTTCAGTACTGAGTGAGTGGTTAAGTTTAATATTAAAAGCCAGTGCCCTCATACAAAGGCTGGAATAGAACAAAAGCCCACCAAGAATTTTGCCTAGACCTTTCCTGGGCCTCAAAGCATGACAAAATAACGAAGGAATTCTTAACAGGACCCATTTTAGGATTAAACAAGTTTTACTGGGGGTCTGAAGAAACTCCCCAGGCCTCCACAAACAAGTTTATTGGAGGTCTGAAGGAACTCCCCCAAATCCCCGTGATTTAGCAGGAGACAAGATAAGGGTAATCGCCCCATTACTTGGACCCATTTAGATTAAGTAAATTTACTGAGGCTCCAGAAGAAGGTCTTCAAGACTCAGACCTTAGTTATAGATTAAAAGAAATTAATCACTTATTTATTTATTTATGTATTTATTTTTGAGATGGAGTTTTGTTCTTGTTGCCCAGGCTGGAGTCTAATGGCATGATCTCAGCTCACTGCAACCTCTGTCTCCTGGGTTCAAGCGATTCTCCTCCCTCAACCTCCCGATTAGCTGAGATTACAGGCATGCGCCACTGCAGCCAGCTAACTTTTTTGTATTTTTAGTAGAGATGGGGTTTCACCACGTTGGCCAGGCTGGTCTTGAGCCTCTGACCTCAGGTGATCTGCTCACCACAGACTCCCAAAATGCTGGGATTACAGGCATGAGTCACCGCGCCCGGCTCACTTATGTCTTTAGATGAATGCACGCTTACACGTAGACATATAACTTAGAAGTTGTATAAGCTCTAGAAAACTTTGTAATTTTGAGTTGGTCTGGCAATAATTTCCAGGCCTTCTCCCTGTAACAGTTACAGAAATAGAAACTCTCTTTCTCCCCAGTTCATCTGCATCTCATTATTGGGCCATGAGAAATAGCAGCCTGACCCTCAGTTTGGTCCGGGAACATTCTCATCTCTACAGCTTGGCACGTGCTGCTTTCTCTGCCGGGACTCAATCTGTTGATTTCTCCTGTGTTCACGCATTGCTCTTCTTTGGGAGCAGTACCCTAATCTTCCTATAAAAAATGACCCACAATTGGCAAGGCACCGTGGCTCATGCCTGTAATCCCAGCACTTTGGGAGGCCAAGGCTGGTGGATCACGAGGTCAGGAGATCGAGACCATCCTGACCAACATGGTGAAACCCCGTCTCTACTAAAAATACAAAAATTAGCTGGGCGTGATGGCGTACACCTGTAGTCACAACTACTTGGGAGGCTGAGGCAGGAGAATGGCTTGAACCTTGGAGGTAGAGGTTGTAGTGAGCTGAGATCGTGCCACTGTACTCCAACCTGGCGACAGTGAGCCACTGTCTCAAAAACAAAAAAACAAAAAAACAAAAAACAAAACAACACCCACAGCCAGTCTGTGGCCACCTTGGGCTTTAAGATGGATAAATGAGCCCTTCCGGCAAATCAAGCCTGGTCAAAATGATTGATTCAGAGTTGGGCATGGGCTCTGTGGAAGCCAGCATGGAGGAGAACAGAAGCACGAGATGGAGAGAGGTGGAACTCTAAGAACTTCATTTGAACATCTGGACCCAGCCATACCTGACTCCTATCTGCAGGAGACAAGGTCATAGGCAGTTCTAGGCTGGCAACCCCTAGCACAGTTGCTCCAGAGGAAACAGTGAACTTCTCTTTCCTCTCTTGGTATATATAAATCCCAGGGAAGGAGTCTGATCGGCCTGCAGTGGGTCATGTGCTTACCCCTGGGCAGGGAGGGCCATGTCAGGAGTCTCATTAGAAGGTCACTGTTACAGTTCCCCAAAGTTGAGGGGGTGCTGGTACCAGAAGGAGGGAAGGATGCTGAGCAGACAGAAACACTCAATGGTCAGTTCTCTCTTTAAGGGAGTCTTTCTTATCCCAGTTTCACAGAAGTGAAAATCGAGGCTCAGAGAGGTAAAATTACTTGCCCAACGCCACACAGCTGATCAGTGGCAGAGCTGGGATTTGAATCTAGGTCTGTCGGACTCTGTGGTAGATGCAAAATAATACCTGGATTTGTTCCCTCTGCTCCCCCATCCATCCAGCTCATCATAATCAAACTCTTCTGGCTTCAAACACCCCCCCAAGTATATACACGAACAACCCCCAAGAGTGATTCCATTGTTCTGAAGACACATAGATCACAGAGAACGCAGCTTGTTATTTATCTTCCAGTACGAACCATAAGAACAACTTGACAGCTTTTTAAAACAGAATACAGGCCGGGCGCGGTGGCTCAAGCCTGTAATCCCAGCACTTTGGGAGGCCGAGGCGGGCGGATCACGAGGTCAGGAGATCGAGACCATCCTGGCTAACATGGTGAAACCCCGTCTCTACTAAAAATACAAAAAACTAGCCGGGCGTGGTGGCGGGCGCCTGTAGTCCCAGCTACTCGGAGGCTGAGGCAGGAGAATGGCCTGAACCTGGGAGGCGGAGCTTGCAGTGAGCCGAGATCGCGCCACTGCACTCCAGCCTGGGTGACACAGCGCGAGACTCCGTCTCAAAAAAAAAAAAAAAAAAAAAAAAAAAAAAAAAAAAAAAAAAAAAAAACAGAATACAACAATAGAAAAAAATTAATAGAAAATCTAGGAAGATACCACAAGGGGTTCAAATGGACTGAAGGACAGTGATTCATTTCAAGTGGTTCATTTCAAAAGTGCCACTTTTCAAGCACTTCAATGCAAATCAGTCTCATGTGGGAAGATTCCTTAAGCCTCGGGCAGATCCCAGTATAAGGAGGGGCAAGTGGAAGCCAGCAAGTAGAAGCTCAAACTCAGTCTGCACATCACCTACTGGTGCTTGGAACATGTTGCCTCTTCTCTGTAATAACCTCACTATGGCCCCCAAGTTTCTTAATTTTCTCTTTGAACTGTTTCAGCAATGCCAAAGGTAATGATTCTCCAGCCGGTAAAGCAAAATCAGTTAGAAAGATCTGCCTTTATTTGGCAATAGAGGGAGTGCTGTAATTTTCTCTTCATCAAAACAAGAGGCATCCATCCTTTGCAAGGAGCCCTGCACCTACAAAGCCTGGAAATGACTGTGCCTACAAATCTGAAAAAAGAAAGCCAGGAAGACACTGGAGGGTCCCTGTCCCACATCCTCATGTAATGGAAAGTCTCCACAATCCCGTTGGTTATTTGAATTCTGCTGGAGTTGACCTAGAAACGGATTGGCAAGCTGGTACTTCAAAAAGTGTCAAACTGTGCTCCTCTAGAGTTTATACCTGTCCTGGGCTCAAGCTCTCAATATGCACAGTGACTTGGAAGCCAAGAAGATGGGGAGCTGGGAGCCCTTTCCTGACAGCAGAATCAGATGCAGACTGCAGTGTCAGTGTAGATGCTGCTCCTGCCAAGAACTGATGGCCTCATCATATCTGATTTTGGGGTTTCTCCAAGACACAGTCCAGGAGGGTCCCACAGGCTCACCCTTTCTAGAGTTCTCCTCCTACGGCCGCATTCTCTTAAGTTTCAAAGTCTCACGTGAGAACCTAAGAAAGGTAGATGATGGGAATTCAGGACAAATGGGTTCCCAGCCCCATCCTCAGTGATGCTGAGGGGCAGAGAGTTCCAGTAAATGAGGGTGGAGGGGCTAAGACTGAGTCCAGAACCAAAGGAGGCATTATTATCTCCATTTTGCAGAAGTGGAAATGGAGGCTAAGAGGTGTGAAAGGAAACTACCCCAAATCACTAAGGAAAACTCAAGCTGGAAACTGCTTAGGGCAAACATGCTTCTCATTCCATTCAAAGTTAGCCCTCTGATCACTGAGATAGATGTATATCTGATTGCCACCTTTGGAAAGACTAATCAGAAACTAAAAAGAATGCAACCATTTGTGTCTCACCCATCTGTGACCTGCAAGCTCCTTCCCCACTTCAAGTCTTCCTGTCTTTGCTTCAAGTTGTTCCACCTTTCCAGACTGAAGCAATGTACTTCTTACATATATTGATAGATGTCTCATTTCTCCCTAAGATATATAAAACCAAGCTGTGTCCCGACCACCTTGGGCACATGTTGTCAGGATTTCCTGAGTCTGTGTCACATGCATGTCCTCAACCTTGGCAAAACAAACTTTCTAAATTAACTGAGACCTGCCTCAGATTTTCTGGGTTCACAGAGGTAAAGGCACTCGCCCAAAGCCACATGGCCATAGTACCAGATCTGGGATCCTACATTATTGTTTCCTGAATATGTGGACAGAGCTATATGACATGATTTTAGTTGGTATGGTGAGAAAATCATTTTTTTTTTTTTTCCAGACTGAGTCTCGCTCTGTCACCAGGCTGGGGTGCAGTGGCACGATCTCCGCTCACTGCAACCTCCGCCCAAGCGATTCTCCTGCCTCAGCCTCCTGAGTAGCTGGGACTACAGGTGGGCGCCACTGAGCTCAGCTAATTTTTTGTATTTTTAGTAGAGACGGGGTTTCACCATGTTAGCCAGGATGGTCTGGATCTCCTGACCTCGTGATCCGCCCACCTTGGCCTCCCAAAGTGCTGGGATTACAGGCGTGAGCCACTGCACTCGGCTTTTTTTTTTTTCGACGGAGTTTCGCTCTTGTTGCTCAGGCTGGAGTGCAGATCTTGGCTCACTGCAACCTCCACCTCCTGGGTTCAAGTGATTCCCCTGACTCAGCTCCACAAGTAACTGGGATTACAGGCGCTCGCCACCATGCCTAGCTAATTTTTGTATTTTTAGTAGAGACAGGGTTTCACCATGTTGGCCAGGATGGTCTCAAACTCCCGACCTCAGGTGATCCACTTGCCTTGGTCTCCCAAAGTGGTGGGATTACAGGCGTGAGCCACCACGGCCAGCCAAGACAGCGAAATTCTATTCTAAGAGCATCTGATGAAAAGGAAAAAAATGAGAGAGAAGAGAGAAATCTCAATTGCGTCCCATCACAGTCCCTGATTATACCCTTACCTCCCTTCCCCTGGGCTACTGAGATCTCAGGCCTTGGAGAGAAGGACAGAGGGGAAGAGGGAATATAAAATAAAATGGCATAACGTGACTGCCAGCTGTTCTGAAATGGGAAGGCGAGGGTCTCCCAAATTCTTGGCATGAAAGGTGCTTCTCAACTGCCCCAAGTTCTCTCCTGTAAGCCAAAAGGAAATTCTAGGAGAAAAGGAAATGGCAGATGGTTTAAGAAGAAATTGGAGCATCCAGAAAGGCCTTCACACTGCAGTCTTGCTCTGTATAAGACCAACATCATTCAAGTAGAAAATGTGAGCACAGACACTATCCAAGTGCTCTTTGCTATAAGGAGAGGAGGCAAAAGAAGGGGAGAGAGAAGGGGGAGGAGGAGAGAAATATGATGAAGGGGAAGGAAAAGAGAAAGAGGTGGAGGAAAGGGGGATGAAGAGGAGAAGAGCAGGGGCCACAATGCCAACTACAGGTGCCCGTGGAAACCAAGACCACTTCTTCAGCCCCACCGAGTCGTGAAAATGTGCCTCATGATTCAAGACCTATCTTTTCGTGTCTATGCAAAGTTCAAGTGCATTTATTTATTTATTTATTTAGATGGAGTTTTGCTTGTTGTCCAGGCTGGAGTGCAGTGGCGCGATCTCCGCTCACTGCAACCTCCGCCTCCCGGGTTCAAGTGGTTCTCCTGCCTCAGCCCCCTGAGCAGCTGCAATTATAGGTGCCCGCGGCCACGCCCGGCTAATTTTTTTGCAGTTTTAGTAGAGATGGGGTTTCACTATATTAGCCAGGATGGTCTTGAACTCCTGACCTTCCTTGGGTGATCTGCCCACTTTGGCCTCCTAAAGTGCTGGGATTACAGGTGTGAGCCACTGCGCGTGGGTCAAGTGCATGTGTTTAGAAAAGCCTTTACAAAAGCAAAAATGCTATCTTAGGATTTTTTTCCCTGTGAAATATATTGCCAATGATCAAAGGCCAATAGTGCATACGACCAGGCATCTATGCACACACAACAGGTGCCCAGCACTCCCCAGGTCTGGCCATGCCAGGCAGCTGCAAACGACAGTGGCGCCCTCCAGGAGGAGAGCCCATGGACGGAGTTCAGGTTGAAGTCAGAGAAAGGAGACTGGAGGCTTCAAGGGACAGTGGCAACATCAGGACCATTATTTGCTCTGAGACGTTTCCCCCAGGAGGCAGCATATGTTCCAACTAAAAGAGCCCCCACCTGCCGGCTGCTGTGGGTTTCATTCCTGCCTCTGCTGGGAATATTCCAAGGAAGTGGTGATGTGGCACACCCAGGCAGCCAATGCCACCTGCAAACTCCTCCTCTACTTTGCTGGCTTAGTTGGAAATCTTTTTCTATTCAAAACCTGAAGTTTTGGCCAGGCGCGGTGGCTCACGCCTGTAATCCCAGCACTTTGGGAGGCCGAGGCAGGCAGATCACGAGGTCAGGAGATCGAGACCATCCTGGCTAACACAGTGAAACCCCGTCTCTACTAAAAAAATACAAAAAATAAGCCGGGCGTGGTGGCGGGCGCCTGTAGTCCCAGCTCCTCGGGAGGCTGAGGCAGGAGAATGGCGTGAGCCCGGGAGGCGGAGCTTGCAATGAGCGGAGATCACGCCACTGCACTCCAGCCTGGGTGACAGAGTGAGACTCCGTCTCAAAACAAATAAACAAACAAACAAACAAACAAAAAAACCCTGAGGTTTTGATGCTGCTCATTATATTAAATCAGGCTGTGCTTCCATAGCTGAAAACTAGTTTTCCTCAGTCATGTTTAGAGACTGATGGAGGTGGAGATCTGTGCATAGTGCTCACTGCCTGATGACTATCGTTCTGAACGGCAGCCATGAGTGAGAACCAGCGATGTTGGGGGAATGAACTCGTTGTCTTTGGGAGCATCGGAGGTGAGAAATGAGCTAGCTCAGCAGTCGGGATTCAGGGAAGTGTTAATTTAGAGCTATGCTCTCAGGTCAAATGGCTGACTGGGAACCCCTCTTGTGCACTGGGCCTTTGGGAATGTGGCAGACTCTTTGCAAAAATGGCCTCAATTATCTCTCAGCCTGGATCCATGCTCCTTTTCTTTTTTCGAGACAGGATTTTACATTGTCACCCAGGCTGAGGCACAGTGGCATGACCATGTCTCACTGCAGCCTCTATCTTCTGGGCTCAAGTGATCCTCCCACTTCAGCCTCCTGAGTAGCTGGGACCAGAGACACATGCTACCACATCCAGCTAATTTTAATTTTTTATTTTTGGAGAAATGGAGTCTCATTATGTTGCCCAGGCTGATCTTGAACTTTTGGCTTCAAGTGATCCTCTTGCGTTGGCCTCCCAAAGTGCTGGGATTACAGGGGTGAGCCACTGTGCCTGGCCCATGTTCCTTTTCAGTATCACTTTCCAAAGACTCTCATCAGGAAGTACAATCTATTTGCCTACCCTTTGAAGCTGGGCTTAGTCATGTGACTTTCTCTGACCAACAGAATGTGTCAGAAATGACTATGCCAGAGAAGTTGAGACCAAGAGGCAGCGCATGTTTCTGCTTACCTTCTGGGATCTGCCATCATAGCCATGTAAACAAGCCTAAGCTAGCCTGTTGAAGGATAGGAGATGGAGAACCCAGTTTCCCCCACTGCCCTAGTCAACAGCCAGACAACCATCAGAAGCAGAGTTGCCTATCTGGACATTAGCTGACCACAGACACATGAAGAAGTCTGACTAAGAAGAGAAGAACCTCCCAGCTGAACCTAGCCTGGACTGCTGACCCACAGAATTATGAGCTAAATACATGGCTGTTTTAAACCACTACGTTTTGGGTCATTTGTAATGCAGCATTAATTGTGGTAAGAGCCAACTCATACAAGAGGTCAGAAGTGATTCACCTTTTTGGGGAAAAGGCCAGGTAGATATTACAAAAATCTGACCCCGTATAGGGTTACTGGGGTGTGAGTGGGAAGACACAGTATTCAGAAGCAAGCATTTCTTTCTTTCAAAGTAAAAAAAAAAAAAAAAAGGACAAAGAAACCCAGATTCACATATTTCTGTTTATATATATTTTCTCTATATATAGACACAACTCTTCAGCAAACATTTACAAGATATGTGGGCCACATTGAAAAAAAAAGAGTGCACTCCGTGGACAGAACAACTCCCACGCAGCCAATTCCAGGACACAGAAACACACACGACATACAGAGATCTGAATAGGCACAGTAAACCAAATAAATATGACTTATTCCAAATCACAACCACAGATGCTCTCTGGAACATCACGAGAGAAGGCAGAGAAGAGATCTTGTGCTGTACTTCGAGACTAGTCTGTTAAAAAAATAAATAGGAACCAGAAGGTCTGGGACCTGGGTCTCACCAAAATAACACCCTGTGTAAAGAACAGCTGAATGGCAAAATACAGTTTTCTCCGGAGGGGCCTTTTGCACATTTCTTCCTGTCTTGGAAGCTGGGGTACGTAGGGCAGGGAGACGCAAGTCTGATGGCGGCCAGAACGTTGCCGTCTCCCGTTTCTGCTTTGGTGGGGTGGGGTAGGAGCTGGGAGCCATGAAGGCTACCGTAGCCTCAAGTCTCCCACAGAGCTCTCTTCAGAAAGTAAGGGTTGACTAGACCTCTATCCACCCTGCACCAGAGGCTGGGCAGAGGTTGGAGGTTCAGGTGCAGTTGAAGTTGCTGTACCGAGCGAAAGAAGCCTTCACAAGCACACAAGGCAAGGATGCATCCCAATCCCGGTGTGCTCAGGATGGGAGGACTAATACGCCCCTTCGCCAATGCTTCAATACGCTGCTTTACCTATCCTCTCCCCTCTCCAAAATCCCAGCTGCCATTCTTTGACCACCCTAGAGGTGGCAGGTCTCCCGAGAAGAGCCTTTCTCTCTGATGCTTGCTGGGTTTCCCCCATTCTGGGTGCATTCTCAGAACAGAAGAGCGGGCAAGACTGCTCTATCAAAAGGACAGGTAGGCAGAGTATACTAGCTCACTTCGGGTCTGTTTGTGGATTGGTGACACTCTGTGTGAAGACCTCGGGGGGACTGTTCCCAGACCTAGCATGGTCCTGGACCCAGCTCATCAGCTGATGTTCCCCAAGGAAAACACACACCATGCTCTACCCTGGCCGACCTCTGCCTTCCTTTTCCTCCTTTGTCCTGAGTGAGTAACTGCGCTTAGAGAAAAGCTGCACCCCACCACCATTAAGCAGCTTTCACCAAACACACACATTTCTAAGACCCAATACTTGGAAGGAAAGGCGGTTTTCCCTTGCAAGATGGCAGCAGGATACAGACTCTGCCCGGCCTGGGGGGCTCTGAGCAGGACCCCAAAGAGCTCTGACCGTCTCATGCCTACAGACACTTTCTGGGTCCACTCCCTATGTGGGGAGATGCATTTCTTGAAAAGAAGAAAACGAGTATCTTCTGGCATCACACAGAGGAGAAAAAAAGGAGAAAATACAACAGATGGAATCCCAGACTCCAAGAGAGATGTGTGAGGGACTCCTGTGTGCCTTTTCTTTTTTTATTTTTTTTTGAGACAGAGTCTCGCACTGTCACCCGGGCTGGAGTGCAGTGGTGTGATCTCAGATCATTGCAACCTCCACCTCCCAGGTTCAAGCGATTCTCCTGCCTCAGCCTCCCAAGTAGCTGGGATTACAGGCGCCCACCACCACGCCCAGCTAATTTTTTGTATTTTTAGAAGAGACAGGGTTTCACTATGTTGGCCAGGCTGGTCTCAGAACTCCTGACCTTGTGATCCGCCTGCCTCAGCCTCCCAAAGCGCTGGGATTACAGGCGTGAGCCACCGCGCCGGGCCTCCTGTGTGCCTTTTCTAAGTCGGGGGAGGCCTCAGGACCAGGGTGGTTTAGCATCAAAAGAATGGGGGAGCAAGTCATTTGTAGTCCCTCCTCCAAGCCAGTGGTTCTCAAATGGGGGCAACTTTGCCCTGCAGGGAACATTTGGCAATGTCTAGAGACATTTTTGGGGGTTGTCACAACTGGGGTGTGAGTGGGGGATGGTGCGACTGGCATCTGGTGAGGCCAGGGACGCTGCTCAGCATCCTACAATGCAGAAGACAGTCCCCTCAAAAAGAATCACCTGGCTGCAAATGTCAGTAATGTCGACGTGGAGGGTCAATCTCTAGCCATGTCCAGAATATCGCCAAAGGCCCCTTGCCGAGGAGCACAGAGGTAGCCCCACACACCTCTTCTACACCAATTTCCAAAAAGAAATTCCCTTCCCAGGTCTCATCTTACAAGACAGTTTGGAGGGATAGGGAAAGAAGAAGAGGAGACCATTCTGGACACCAGCAAACAACGATGGCTCCTCGTCCACCAACATCCCCTACCTCCTGCAAGGGAGGAACGCCAGACTTGGGCAATCTTTGGTCAAACAGGAAAACGTAAGGCTAAATTGAAGGGGTACTCCCTCCACCCCATCTGCCCAGAAGTGAAAGTCACGGTAGTTTCTTTTTGCACTGAACTCCATGCTTGTGAACAGACACCAGGACCCCGCTCCTGGGGTGACCGTCCAGCCAGGAGGAAAAATAAGCAGAGGAACAGGTGGGGCAGCTTGGCTGAGGCTGCCTGGGTGAAGTGCCCCTCACTTGTTCTCAATCAGAGTCTGCACCTTGTACACGAGGTCCCGCGCCAGCTTCAGGACTTGCTTGGTGTTGTGTCGCTCAGCCATTTCTGAAAGAGCAGAAAAAAACCTCATGAGCCTCCTTCTGCGTCCAGTCTTAGGGCACACTTCCAGCCCCTGGAGGCTTCTCTGGGGGCGTCTCCATCACAGATTGGCTCAGGAAGCAGAGGCCCTGGAGAAGCCCTCTAACTCTGGACCTCAGTTTCCTCATCTGTAAAATGGGGATTGGAACAGCAGCCGCCTCACCAAGTTGCTGTGGGGATTGAATGGGATAATGCTGGTTCACAGGATGTGCTATAAAAAGGTGAGGTCAGTCGGGCGCGGTGGCTCACACCTGTAATCCCAGCATTTTGGGAGGCTGAGGCGGGCAGATCACCTGAAGTCGGGAGTTTGAGACCAGCCTGACCAACATGGAGAAACCCTGTGTCTACTAAAAATACAAATTAGTCGGGCGTGGTGGTGCACGCCTATAATCCCAGCTACTCAGGAGGCTGAGGCAGAAGAATCGCTTGAACCTGGGAGGCAGAGCTTGTGATGAGCCAAGATTGCACCATTGCACTCCAGCCTGGGCAACAAGAGCGAAACTCCATCTCAAAAAAAAAAATAATAATAATAATAAAAATGAAAAGGTGAAGTCCTTCCACTCCTCTCCTATAAACAGAATGACTGAAAGCAGTGCTGGGCACACAGTAGATGCTGAAAGATATGAAAAGGAGGAAGCAACAGAGGGAGGAAAGATGGAAAAGGAAGAAGAGAAAGGGACAAAAAAAGCAAAGAAAAGAATAATTTTATCAAGAGCCATACAATGTGGTCAGACTTCCAAACCAAATAATCCTAAACTTAGACATTTATCATAAATAAACCATTTAGTAGAAAGAAAAGAAAAAACAAAACAAAACAACACTAAATCTAAGACATGGTTCCTGAACTGGGTACCAACGTACCCCAGCATGTCACAGTGAACTTACAGGGACACTGTGGAGTATTTGGATATTTCGAGGGAAGCGCGGCAATGCTTCATCTAAGTTGAGCGCCACGTCAACTGTTAGCTGGAGTGAGTTCATGAATTTCACTACGCTCTCATCAATAACTTTCTTTTTTTCTTTTGAGACAAGGTCTCACTCTGTTGCCCAGGGTAGAATGCAGTGTGGTGTGATCTCGGCTCACTATAACCTCCGCCTCCCAACCTCAAGCGATTCTCATGCCTCCTGTAATCCCAGCCTCCTGAGTAGCTGGGATTACAGGTGTGCACCACCATGCTGGGCTAATTTTTGTATTTTTTTTTTTTTTTTTTTTTTGTGGCGGAGTCTCGCTCTGTCGCCCAGGCTGGAGTGCAGTGGCCAGATCTCAGCTCACTGCAAGCTCTGCCTCCTGGATTTACGCCATTCTCCTGCCTCAGCCTCCCGAGTAGCTGGGACTACAGGCGCCCGCCACCTCGCCCGGCTAGTTTTTTGTATTTTTTTAGTAGAGACGGGGTTTCACCCTGTTAGCCAGGATGGTCTTGATCTCCTGACCTCGTGATCCGCCCGTCTCGGCCTCCCAAAATGCTGGGATTACAGGCTTGAGCCACCGCGCCCGGCCTAATTTTTGTATTTTTATTAGAGACAGGGTTTTGCCACGTTGGCCAGGCTGATCTGGAACTCCTAGCCTCAAGTAATCCACCCACCTTGGCCTCCCAAAGTGCTTACAGGCATAAGCCACTGTACCCAGAGTCCCATCAATGACTGTCTTTGCAAAGTTGGATTTTCAGCAGCTGCTGAAATAGAAAGTAAGTGCCATGGGCCGGGGCGCGGTGACTCACGCCTGTAATCCCAGTACTTTGGGAGGGCAAGGTGGGTGGATCATGAGGCCATGAGATCGAGACCGTCCTGGCTAACACGGTGAAACCCCGTCTCTACTAAAATATACAAAAAACTAGCCAGGCGAGGTGGCGGGCGCCTGTAGTCCCAGCTACTCGGGAGGCTGAGGCAGGAGAATGGCGTAAACCCGGGAGGCGGAGCTTGCAGTGAGCTGAGATCCGGCCACTGCACTCCAGCCTGGGTGACAGAGCGAGATTTCGTCTCAAAAAAAAAAAAAAAAAAGATATAATGTATGTGTTATTTTTTTAACGGCTTCTAAGTTGCTATGATATAAATATTTATGAAGTGGTTTGGACCTAACTATTTACTAAATGAAACTTTTGGTCTGAGGTGCTGTTATAATTTTACAGAGACACTAGCAGTGCATGAATTGAGAAAATTTAGGAATCTTTATGCTAACAGATGAATTTCTTTGGACTCTCAATCACACCTTCAAACTGAAAATAACCTACATGCTAATGATAAGAAATGGTTCAGTAAGTTATGGAACAATCACTTGAGATATAGTTTGTAGTTTAAAAAAATGACTGGCTGGGCACAGTGGCTCACACCTATAATCCCAGCACGTTGGGAGGCCAAGACAGGCGGATCGCCTGAGGTCAGGAGTTCTAGACCACCCTGGCCAACATGGCAAAACCCTATCTCTACTAAAAATACAAAAATTAGCCGGGTGTGATGGCACACATTTGTAGTCCCAGCTACTCAGGAGGCTGAGGTGGAAGAATCGCTTGAACCTGGGAGGCGGAGGTTGCAGTGAGCTGAGGTCGAACCACTTCACTCCAGCGTTGGTAACAGAGCGAGAGACTCTATCTCAAAAAAAAAAAAAAAAAAAAAATTATATGAAAGACAATGTTTGAAATATTAAGTGAAAAAAGGTATATACAACTGGATTCTGAAATTGTAAAAACATAAAAATGAACATGACTGTGGTTTCCTGGATTAGACCCTAGAACAGAAAAAGGATATTGGTGAAAAAACAGGTGAAATCCAAATAAAGCCTGTAGTTTAGTAGATGGTAATGTGCCAATGATAATGTCTTAGTTTTGGCAAATGTACCAGGGTCATGTAAATGCTAACAGTAGGCAAAGCTAGGCCAAGGTATCATGCATTTTCTGTGCATCTAAATCTAAAACAGTTCTCAATCTACAATTTTAGTAGACAACTAAAATGCAAAACTATTCCCCCCAAAGGTTTACTTAAATTAAGAACCCTAATAATGTTTCAAAAGTGAGGTCACAGTGGCTTTTTTCTTCTTTTGTTTTTTCCAGAAATTTTTCATTAAAAAAAATTTTTAATAGTGATAACAGTGGCAATAGCTTTCGTTTATTGGGTTCCCTCCAGGTACCAGGTGCTGGGATTTAACCATGTTGTCTCCTGTAATCCTCTGGACCTCCCTGTGAGGGAGGGAATGTTAGTACCATTTTATCCCTGAAGAATCTGAGGCCTAGAGACGTGAAGTCACTTGGACAAGGTCACACAGTTCCCAGGAGCCTAGATCAGAATTCACATCTGTCTGATTTCAAGGGCTGTGTCTTTTTCGTGTTACTTAAATTGCTGCCCTGGGCCTGCTTTTCCCACACACATCAACCAAAGCAGACCACTGCTAGCCCATTTCACAGATGAGGAAGTGGATGTTTAGAGACAGGGGAAGTGACTTGACCATGGGCACAGCTGGTCAGTGGTAGAACCAGGCTTTGCCCCTGAGCTGATTTCAACACCCGTAGTCCCTCTGCCAGATCCCTGAGAAAAATGCAACCTCAGCATTACGAGATGTGAACTTGTCCTTTTGGAAATAGCCATAAGAAGTGTGCAGAGCCCTCTTTATCCCCTTCACCATGCATCCATCTCAGCCCATCTTCATTCCTCCTGAGATCCCCAGAAGGGGCCTCCAGCAGCCTGCACCCCTCTCATGAGGCCCCAATCATGTGGGTACCATTAAAGAATTTGATGATGTCTGTGAAATCCATGTTGTTCTCCAAAATGATGTCGCGGTAGACTTCCACCAGAGCCAGCGCAATGAACAAGACGTAGTGCGCCGAGGAGACATGTTTGGCTGCCCAGATGGTCTCCCAGACCAAGAAGACGTCATCATAAACGAGTTCTGCCAAGACACCAACACACATGGGGAGAGAATTGGTGACAGGGCTCACAATGTTGCCTTCCCTTGGGAAATCCCCAAAGCTGGGAAAATCCCAGGCAAGTTTTGCCTTATGCCTCTGCCCTGGTGCAGTGGATAGAACTCAGGTGAGAAGACAGGAGAGGACTCTGTCATTTGACCACCAGAAACCTCAGTTTCCCCATCTGTAGGATGGGCTGTGTAAACCAGGTGAGTTCTAAGTTCCTTCCAGCTCTGACATTCTGTAAGTGGAGGGACCAGGCATGTGCGGGTGTGAATTACACGGATCTGTCCTTGCCCTGCCCCTCGACCAGCAACACCTGCTATCCCTGCACCCACATCTCCATCAGCATCCATGGAGGCCTTTCTCCTTCCCCCCCACACACGAGCACTCTGAGTCTAGTGAAGAGGCAGAGTAGAGCAATGGTTAAAAGTAAGCCTTTGGCTGGGCACGGTGGCTTATGACTGTAATCCCAGCACTCTGGGAGGCCGAGGCGGGTGGATCACGAGCTCAGGAGTTCAAGACCAGGCTAGCCAACATGGTGAAACTCCCATCTCTACAAAAAGTACAAAAAAAAAACTAGCCAGGCGTGGTGGCGGGCGCCTGTAATCCCAGCTACTCAGAAGGCTGAGGCAGAGAATTGCTTGAACCCAGGAGGTGGAGGTTGCAGTAAGTTGAGATCGCACCACTGCACTCCAGCCTGGGCGACAGAGCCAGACTTAGTCTTTAAAAAAAAAAAAAAAACCCAGCCTGGGAGACAGAGCGAGACTCCATCTCAAAAAAAAAAAAAAAAAAAGTCCAGGTGTGGTGGCTCAAGCCTGTAATCCCAACACTTTGGGAGACTGAGGCAGGTGGATCACCTGAGGTCAGGAGTTTGAGACCAGCCTGGCCAAACATGGTGAAACCCTGCCTCTACTAAAAATACAAAAAAATTAGCCAGGTGTGGAAGCGGGTGCCTGTAATCTCAGCTACTCAGGAGGCCGAGGCAGGAGAATCGCTTGAAGCTGGGAGGCGGAGGTTTCAGTGAGCAGAGATTGCACCATTGCACTCCAGCCTGGGCAAAAAGAGTAAGACTCCGTCTCAAAAAAAAAAAAAAAAAAAAAAAAGCAAGCCTTCCTATGTCTGATAAACTTGGTGTGAATCCTTCCTCCATCACTTGCTGGCAAGGGGAGCCTGGGGTAGTTACTTCTCCATGAGCCTGTCTCTTTCCTCATCTGTAAGTGGGGTGAAGCTGATAATAGAAAAAGGCTAAAGAGAGAATACACATAAATGACTCAGCACAGTGCGTGGCACTGAAACACTCCATACATGTCAGATTTTTTTTTTTTTTTTTTTTGAGATGGAGTCTTGCTCTGTCACCCAGGCTAGAGGGCAGTGGTGTGATCTCAGCTCACTGCAACCTCCGCCTCCCAGGATCAAGTAATTCTCCTGCCTTAGCCTCCTGAGTAGCTGGGACTACAGGCGTGCACCATCACGCCCAGCTAATTTTTTGTATTTTTAGTAGAGACGAGGTTTCACCATGTTAGGTCTTGATCTCCTGACCACGTGATCTGACCTCCTTGGCCTCCTTGGGATTACAGGCGTGAGCCACCGCACCCGGCCCATGTCTGATATTATTATAATTATTAACATCATCCCAAATCTGTACAATAGCAACAAAGTACTGTGTTATACGACACTTTTATGTCATGTTGGAATGTGCATGAAATAGCCCCTGCCTCATGGGCTTTAGAGTTCTTGGGCTCTGAAAAGCAGCACAGCAGAATGAAAGAGGTGGGTTCAAATCCTGGCTGTACTCACCCCA
Organism: Theropithecus gelada; assembly: GCF_003255815.1. Lineage (NCBI taxonomy): Eukaryota > Metazoa > Chordata > Mammalia > Primates > Cercopithecidae > Theropithecus > Theropithecus gelada. The sequence continues at coordinate 25,332,870 of NC_037678.1, read as the reverse complement.
GCCCTGAAGTTATCTCTCCCTAGCTCTGAATTTAACCCTTCTCAGCCTCGGTTTCCTCATTGATTGGTAAGATGAAGATCTTAACAGTGCCTACTGTGGAGTGTCAATGCAAGATAAGGCAGGTGAAACGATGGTCCCAACTCCATAAACATGTGCTTCTCTCCCCTGCTGCCTGTGCTGCCAACCCTTCAACCTCACCTCCACAGGATCTTTTCCCCTGAAAGTTCTGCTACAAAGAGTCTGGACACAGGTCCCCAGTTTAAAGTCTGTACCTCGCTTGAAATCCAGCAGGAACCAGCGGTAGCAGAAGTAGAAGTGAGTATAGTCCCCATTCTGATGCATCAGCTCAAACAGCTCCGAGTCCAGGATCTGTCAAGGAAGGAAAGGCAGCATCAGCCTCTTGGGAAAAGGCTGGAGCAGAGGAGACAGCTGAATAAATGGTGGTACATCCACACACCAGACACCATGTAGCCCTTAACAGCCAGGTATAGTTTAAAAAATGGGAAAGGGGCCGGGCTACGGTGGCTCAAGCCTGTAATTCCAGCACTTTGGGAGGCCGAGACAGGCGGATCACGAGGTCAGATCGAGACCATCCTGGCTAACACGGTGAAACCCCGTCTCTACTAAAAAATACAAAAAACTAGCTGGGCGAGGTGACGGGCGCCTGTAGTCCCAGCTACTGGGGAGGCTGAGGCAGGAGAATGGTGTAAACCCAGGAGGCGGAGTTTGCAGTGAGCTGAGATCCGGCCACTGCACTCCAGCCTGGGCGACAGAGCAAGACTCCATTTCAAAAAAAAAAAAAAAAAAAAAAGGGAAAGGATCTGAATAGACATTTCTCCAAAGGAGATTCACAAATAGTCAAGAGGCACATGAAAGATGCTCAACATCCTTAATCCTTAGGAAAATGCAATTCAAAACCACAAGAAGATACCAATTCACACTCACTAGGATAGTGAAAAATGACAATAACGAGTGTTGGCAAGGATGCAAAGAAACTGGAACCCCTGTACACTGCTCCTGAGAATGTAAAATGGTATGTCTGCTGTGGAAAACAGTTTGGTAGTTCCTCAAAAACCTAAACACAGAATTTCCATATGATGCAGCAATTTCACTCTTAGGTTCATCCCCAAGAAGAATGAAAACATCTATCGGTCAGGTGTGGTGGCTCAGCACTTTGGGAGGCCAAGGCAAGAGAATCACTTGAAGCCAGGAGTTTGAGACCAGCCTGGGCAACATAACAAGACCCTGTCTCTCTTAAAAAAAAAAAAAAAAAAGAAAGAAAGAAAAGAATTTATTATTAGCCTGGCATGGTGTCCTGGGCATGTAGTCCCAGCTACTCAGGATGCTAAAGTGGGAGGATCACTTGAGCCCAGTTCAAGGCTGCAATGAACTATGATTACACCACTGGACTCCAGCCTGGGTGACAGAGTGAGACCCTGTCTAAAAAAACAAAATGAAAACAAAAACATATCCACATAAAAATCTGTACATGAATGAATATGTGTAATAGTGTTACTCATAATAGCCAACAACTGGGAAACAACTCAAATGTCCATCAAGACATGAATGGATAAATATAGGTAGCATATCCATACCATCTATTTTAATATTATCTGGTAATAAAAACAAACTAAGTTTTGTTTTTATTTTTTTGAGACTGAGTCTCGCTCTATTGCCCAGGCTGGAGTGCAGTGGCATGATTTCAGCTCACTGCAACCTCCACCTCCCAGGTTCAAGTGATTCTCGTGCCTCAGCCTCCCAAGTAGCTAGGATTACAGGCACCTGCCACCACGCCTGGCTAATTTCTGTTATTTTTAGTAGAGATGGGAGTTTCACCATGTTGGTCAGGCTGGTCTTGAACTCCTGACCTCAGGTGATCCACCTGCCTTGGCCTCCCAAAGTGCTGGGATTACAGGCATGAGCCACTGTGCTGGCCTCGAACTAAGTTTTGATACATGCTACAATGCATCATACACACACGATAAACCTTGACATCATTATGCTAGGTAAAAGAAGCCAGTCACAAAAGGCCACATATTGTATGATTCCATTTATATGAAATGTTTAGAAAAGGCAAATCCACGGAAACAGAAAGCAGCTCCTTGGTTTTCAGGGGCTGGGGAGACGGAGGGGATGGGGAGTGGCTCTTAATGAAGAGTTTCTTTCTAGGGTAATGAAAATGTTCTGAAATTGGTGATGATCGCATAACTCTGTGAATAAATGAAAAGCCACTCACTGAATCATACACTTCAAAAGGGTAAATTTTATGTATCTAAATTATATTTTAACAAAATATTATAAAAAAACAGGTGGTGGAAGAATACCTCCAGCTATTGGATATGCTAGTCAGTGGGGAAAAAAAACCTTGTTTGAAAAATAATGTACAGAAAGAAAAGTATGTACAAAATGACTCTAATTATGGAAAAAATGTACATAGAAAATGGGCAAAGTTGGCCGGGTGCGGTGGCTCACGCCTGTAATCCCAGCACTTTGGGAGGCCGACGTGGGTGGATCACGAGGTCAGGAGATTGAGACCATCCTGGCCAACATGGTGAAACACTGTCTCTACTAAAATAAAAAAAATACAAAAAATTAGCCAGGCATGGTGGCGGGAGCTTGTAGTCCCAGCTACTCAGAAGGCTGAGGCAGGAGAATGGCGTGAACCCAGGAGGCGGAGCTTGCAGTGAGCCAAGATCACATCACTGCACTCCAGCCTGGACCATAGAGTGAGACTCTGTCTCTAAAAAAAACAAAACAAAGAAAAAGAAAATGGGCAAAGCATATGAATAGGTACTTCACAATCCAAATGAACTTAAAAAAAAAAAAAGAAGAAGATATTTAATTTCACTGTCAATCAAGACAATGCAAATAAAATCACAATGAAAAAACTGAATGAAAAAGACATACTATTTGATCGCACAGCAGGGTAACTATGGTCAACAATAATTTCACTGTACATTTTAAAATAACCAAAAGCATATAATTGGATTGTTTGGAACACAAAGGATGTCAATGCTTGAGGGACTGGATACTCTATTTTCCATGATGTGCTTATTTCACATTGCATTCCGGTCTCAAAACAACTCATGTACTCCATATATATATATATATATATATATACCTATTATGTACCCACAAAAATTAAAAATAAAAAAAATTATAAAACACAATGGGATGCTCGAATCATATCCAAGAGATTGACAAAAATATGTAAGTGTGACAATATCAAGTGAGGATGGTGTGTGTTGAAACCCTTACCATACTGCCCTGGAGCATTAAGAAACTGGTACAATCACTTTGAGAGTGATTCCGTCGTGCCTGATAAAACTGTGGACGTGCATTCTCTCTGCCCCAGCAATTCCATTCCGAGTAGATGACTAAGCAAAGTTGTTGCATGCATGCAGCAGGGATGCACACAAGAATTTCAGTGCAGCGCTGTTTATAAAGGCCAAAAGCAAAACCCCAAGTTCCCCAAGCAAAAGCAAAACCAAACCAAATAAAAACAACCTAAATGACCACCAACAGGAAAATGGATCCAAATCAAACGTGATAGAATGCACTGTGCTCCTAACGCAGAAGACTGTACTTCCGGGAAAGAGGAATCAACTGCCCCCTTGTTGATGAGCCTCTCAAACTTGTTACTGAGTATAAAGACAAGCCGCACAAGAGTTCATACCATTTAAAACTATGTAAAGTGGGGAGTAAAGAAACAGAGTTATATGCTGTTTAGGAATATATGCATATATTGTAAAAGAATTTTTAAAAGTACATTATAATGGTGAACACAGGAATCTGCAAAGTGCTTATCACTGGGAGGACAGGAGTGGTGGGAAATGCCATCAAGAAGGGGTACACGAATAATGAAAAATCTAAAGTTAACTTTTTTTCAGGACAGAGTCTTGCTCTGTCACCCAGGCTGGAGTGCAATGGTGCGATCTCAGCTCACTGCAATCGCCACCTACCGGGTTTAAGAGATTCTCCTGCCTCAGCCTCCTGAGTAGCTGGGATTACAGGTGTGCGCCACCACGCCTGACTAATTTTTGTATTTTTAGTTAGAGATGGGGTTTCACCATGTTGGCCAGGCTGGTCTCGATCTCCTGACCTCGTGATCCGCCCGCCTTGGCCTCCCAAAGTGCTGGGATTACAGGCTTGAGCCACCACGCCCAGCCTGTGGTTAATATTTTATTTCTTGGGGAGGTGGGGGTGGAAACATGGGTGTTCGTTATATTACTCTTTTACCTTCCTTATGTCCAAAATATTTTATAGTATTTTAAAGTTCCACTAAAGAAGAAATCAGAGCTAACTGTAGCTCCACTGCTAGTGTGTAGATAACAAAGCATCCCCACCATTTACTCAAGTTAACACATCTGCATTCCTTCTACTCAAAGGGTTGAGTGTCTTAACTCCTCTGGGGAGTAGATATACTAATCGCTATGAATGCTGAAGAGCTAGCATTTATTACAATACTTCTCAAATTTGAGCTTGCACCAGAATTACCTGGAGAGCTTCATATGGCACAGACTCCTGGGCCCAACTCAGAGATTTTTATTCAGTGGAGGAAAGGTGCCCAGTAATTTGCACTTCTAACAAGTTGCCAGTGAGGCTGATGTTGCCAGTCCATGGACTATGCTCTGAGAGGCACTCAGGCACTGTGCTGAGCACTATAACATCATTAGTTTATTTCATTTCCATGATAATTCTAATAACTTATTGAGACTCATAAAAATGAGGAAACCTATTTCACAGATGAGAAAACTGAGGCCCAGAAAGATAAGAGCATATGCCGAGTTTGTACAGCAGAAATAGGATTCCAATCCAGGTGGGCTCTAAATAGCTCAGTTTGGAGCCACTAAGCTTTACTTACTGTTTCCCAAAAAAGTCCAAAGCAGGACTGGATGCGGAGTCATACCTGGATCAACGACCTCATGTTTGCAAAGTGCGTGTCCATGGCGCCTCCATGGGGGAAGTTCTGGTTCATCCTCTTCATGAGCTCCGTGAAGCAGCTGAAGGCAAGCGCCTCTGAGAAAGCAGCACAGAACAGTCAGCTGCCCCGCTGCCCAAGTGATGTGGTTTGGATGTTCGTCCTCTCCAACTCTCATGTTGAAATATGACCTTCAATGTTAGGGGTGGACCTTTCGTGTATTTTTAGTACAGATGGGGTTTCACATGTTATCCAGGGGGGTTTCACCATGGTCTCGATCTCCTGACCTCGTGATCCGCCCACCTCAGCCTCCCAAAGCACTGGGATTACAGGCGTGAGCCAACGTGCCCGGCCTAAAAGGCTTTATTTTTATTTTATTTTATTTTTGAGACGGAGTCTCGCTCTGTCGCCCAGGCTGGAGTGCAGTGGCGCAATCTCGGCTCACTGCAAGCTCCGCCTCCTGGGTTCACGCCATTCTCCTGCCTCAGCCTCCGGAGTAGCTGGACTACAGGGGCTCCCCACCACGCCCAGCTAGTTTTTTGTATTTTTTTTTTTTTTTTTGAGACGGAGTCTCGCTCTGTCGCCCAGGCTGGAGTGCAGTGGCCGGATCTCAGCTCACTGCAAGCTCCGCCTCCCGGGTTCCCGCCATTCTCCTGCCTCAGCCTCCGGAGTAGCTGGGACTACAGGCGCCCGCCACCTCGCCCGGCTAATTTTTTTTTATTTTTTAGTAGAGACGGGGTTTCACCATGTTAGCCAGGATGGTCTCGATCTCCTGACCTCGTGATCGGCCCGTCTCGGCCTCCCAAAGTGCTGGGATTACAGGCTTGAGCCACCGCGCCCGGCCAGTTTTTTGTATTTTTTAGTAGAGATGGGGTTTCACCGTGTTAGCCAGGATGGTCTCGATCTCCTGAACTCGTGATCCGCCCGCCTGGGCCTCCCAAAGTGCTGGGATTACAGGTGTGAGCCACCATGCCCAGACAAAAGGCTTTATATTTTAGAAAAGTTTAGATTCACAGAAAAACTGCAAAGACAATAAAAACTTGTCATACACCCCACACGCGGTTCCCTCTATTATTAGTATCTGGACATTAGCATGATACATTTGTTGAACCGATATGGACACATTATGAACTAAAGTCCATACTGTATTCAGATTTTCTTAGTATGTACTGAATGTCATTTTTCTGTTCCAAGCTGTCATCCAGAACAGCACATTACGTTGACTGGTCATGTTCCCTTAAGCTCCTCTTGGTTGTGGCAGTTTCTCAGGCTTTTCTTGTTTTTGATGACCTTGATAGTTTTTTGTTTTTTGGTTTTTTTTTTGAAACAGAGTCTCGCTCTGTCGGCCAGGTTGGAGTGCAGTGGCGCAATCTTGGCTCACTGCAAGCTCTACCTCCCGGGTTCACTCCATTCCCCTGCCTCAGCCTCCCGGGACTACAGGTGCCCACTACCACACCCGGCTAATTTTTTTGTATTTTTAGTAGAGACGGGGTTTCACCGTGTTAGCCAGGATGGTCTCAATCTCCTGACCTCGTGATCCGCCCGCCTTGGCCTCCCGAAGTGCTGGGATTACAGGCATGAGCCACCGCGCCCAGCGACCTGGATAGTTTTGAGGTGTAGTGGTCAGTATTTTTGTAGGATGCTGCACTATTAGCAATGGAATTTATCTGATGCCTTTCTCATGGTAAGACTGGGTTATGGGTTATCGAGAGGAAAACCACAGAGGTAAAGGGCCATTTTAATCATATCATAAGGGTATATACTATCAGCATGATTTATAACTGCTGATGTTGGCCATGGTCACCTGGCTGAAGTCGTGTTTGTCAGGTTTCTCTGCTGTAGTTTCTTTCTCATCCCGTCACTGCCTTCCATACTGTACTTTTTGCAAACAAGTCACTATGTGCAGTCCGTGTCGACAGAGTAGGTAGTTGGCTGGGCGTGGTGGCTCACGCCTGTAATCCCAGCACTTTGGGAGGCCAAGGCAGGTGGATCACCTGAAGTCAGGAGTTCAAGACTAGCCTGAACAACATGGTGTAACCCTGTCTCTACTAAAAATACAAAAATTAGCCAGGCATGATGGCGGGTGCCTGTTATCTCAGCTACTTGGGAGCCTGAGGCAGGAGAACTGCCTTAACTTGGGAGGCGGAAGTTGCAGTGAGCTGAGATTGTACCATTGCACTCCAGCCTGGGCAACAAGAGTGAAACGTGTCAAAATAAAAAAAAAGAGTACGGAATTATGCTCCCCATTTATTATTTATTATAATGAGATAGGGTCTCATTCTGTCACCCAGGTTGGAGTGCAGTGGCACAATCACAGCTCATTGCACTTCGACCCTGGTAGCCTCAAGTGATCCTCCTGCCTCAGCCTCCCAAATAGCAGGGACCACAGGTGTGTGCCAACACACCTGGCTAATTTTTCTATTTTTTGTAGAGACGAGGTTTCACCATGTTGCCCAGGCTAGTCACAATCTGCCTACCTTGGCGTCCCAAAGTGCTGAGGTTACAGGCATGAGCTACCATGCCTGGCCTACTTTTTAATTTTATTTTGTTTTATTTATTTTATTTTATTTATTTTGAGATGGAGTCTCGCTCTGTCACCAAGGCTGGAGTGCAGTGGCATGATCTCGGCTCACTGCAACCTCTGTCTCCCAAGTTCAAGTGCTTCTTCTGCTGCAGCCTCCTGTGTAGCTGGAATTACAAGTGCCCGCCACAATGCCTGGCTAACTTTTGTATTTTTAGTAGAAATTTTTCACCATGTTGGCCAGGCTGGTTTTGAACGCCTGACTTCAAGCGATCCACCCGCCTCAGCCTCCCAAAGTGTTGCAATTACAGGCGTGAGCCACTGGGCCTGGACCTAGTTGTTGTATTTTAGACATAAATGTTTACATATTTAGCCCAGGGGCTTGGAATACAGTAGCACGATCATAGCTCACTGCAACCTCCAACTCCTTGGCTCAAGCAATCCTCTTGTCTTAGCCTCCTGAGTAGCTGGAACTACAGGTGTGCACCACCACGCCCAGCAAATTTTTAAATTTTTGTGTAGAGATAGAGTCTCACTATGTTGCTCAGGCTGGTCTCGAACTCCTGATCTCAAGCAATCCTCCTGCTTTAGCCTCCTGAGTAGCTGGGACTACAGGTGTGCACCACCATGCCCGGCTTATTTTTAATTATTTTTGTAGAGATGGAGTCTCACTATGTTGCTCAGGCTCGTCTTGAACTCCTGATCTCAAGCAATCCTCCTGCCTCGGCCTCCCAAAGTGGTAGGATTACAAGTGTGAGCCATTGCACCCAATCCCATTTTTTAACAGGTTTATTGAGATTCTCACATAAAATTCACCTTTTAAATGTACCATTTAGTGGTTTTAGTACATTCACAATGTTGTGCAATCACCACTATTAGTTCCAGAACATTTCTTCACCCTTGCAACCCCGAAATCCCTGTATCAATGAAGCAGCAACTTCATATTTCTCTCTCCCCCAAGTCCCTGTCAACGACTAGTCTTTCTGTCTCTATGGATTTGTCTACTCTGGACATTTCATATAAATGGAATCACACCATTTGTGATATTTTGTGTCTGGCTTCTTTCACTTAGCATAATGTTTTCAAGGTTCATCCACATTGTAATTTGGATCAGAACATCATTCTTTTTTTTGCCAAATAATATTCCATTGTATGGATATACCACATTTTGTTTATGCATTCATCATTTGATGGACATTGCGACTATTTCCACTTTTTTGAGTATTATGAATAATGCTATCATGAACATTTGCATGAACATATATTTTCAATTCTCTTAGGCATATATCTATGGATGAAATTGCTGGGTCATATGATAACTCTATGTTCATTACTATGAGAAACTGCCAGACTGTTTTTTAAAGTGGCCAAACTGGCCGGGCATGGTGGCTCATGCCTGTAATCCCAGCACTTTGGGAGGCCAAGGTGGGCGGATCACCTGAGGTCTGGAGTTCGAGATCTGCATAGCCAGCATGGTGAAACCCCATCTCTACTAAAAATACAAAAATTAGCCAGATGTGGTGGTGGGTGCCTGTAATCCCAGCTACTTGGGAGGCTGAGGCAGGAGAATCACTTGAACCCGGGAGGCAGAGGTTGCAGTGAGCTGAGATTGTGCCACTGCACTCCAGCCTGGGCGACAGGATGAGACTCCATCTCAAAATAATAAATAAATAAATAAGTAAATAAATAAATAAATAAATAAAGTGGCCAAACCATTTTACAATTCCACCAGCAATGTATGAAGCTTCCAATTTCTTCATATTCTTATCAGTACATGATTTTCTATTGTTTTGATTCCAGCCATCCCAGTGTATATGAAGTGGTATCTCACTGTGGTTTTGATTTCCATTTTCCTAATGACTAATGATGTAGAACAGCAGTGCTCAACCTTTTTGTCACCAGATTCCAGTTTCCTGGAAGACAATTTTTCCATGGACAGGGAGTGGAGTGGGGGGTATAGTTTCTGGATGAAACTGTTCCACCTCAGATCATCAGGCATTAGATTCTCAGAAGGAGTGTACAACCTAGACCCCTCATATGCACAATTCACAATAGGGTTCGCACTCCTAGGAGAATCTAATGCCACTGCTGATCTGGCAGGAGGTGGGAGGTGGAGCTCAGGTTGTAATGCTCACTAGCCTACTGCTCACCTCCTGCTGTGCAGCAAGGTTCCTGTCTGTGGCATAGGGCTTGGGGACCCCTGATGCAGGGCATCCTTTAACTTGCTTATTGGCATTTGCATATCTTCAATTCTATTGAGAAATGTCTATTCAAATCCTTCAGCCACTTTAATCAGGTTGTCTTTTTATTGTTGAATTATAAAAGTTTTTTATATATTTTGACTACGAGTCCCTTATCACACATACGACTTGCAAATATTTTCTTCTAGTCTTTGGGTTCTTTTCACTTTCTTGATGGTGTTCTTTGAAGTACAAAAGTTTTTAATTTCGATGAAGTCTAATTTGCCTATTTTTTCTTTATGTTTTTGGTGTCATATCTAAAAAAAATTCCCTAGCCTAAGGTGACAAAGATTTACTCCTGTTTTTTTTTTTTTTTTTTTTTTGAGGTGGAGTTTCGCTCCGCCGCCCAGGCTGGAGTGCAGTGACCGGATCTCGGCTCACTGCAAGCTCCGCCTCCCGGATCTACGCCATTCTCCTGCCTCAGCCTCCCGAGTAGCTGGGACTACAGGCGCCCGCCACGTCGCCCGGCTAGTTTTTTTGTATTTTTTAGTAGAGACGGGGTTTCACTGTGTTAGCCAGGATGGTCTCGATCTCCTGACCTCGTGATCCGCCCGTCTCGGCCTCCCAAAGTGCTGGGATTACAGGCTTGAGCCACCGTGCCCGGCCATTTACTCCTGTTTTTTTTTTTTTTGTTTTCTTTTTTTTTTGTGAGACAGAGTCTCGCTCTGTCGCCCAGGCTGGAGTGCAGTGGCCGGATCTCAGCTCACTGCAAGCTCCGCCTCCTGGGTTTCCGCCATTCTCCTGCCTCAGCCTCCCGAGTAGCTGGGACTACAGGCACCGCCACCTCGCCCGGCTAGTTTTTTGTATTTTTTAGTAGAGACGGGGTTTCACGGGGTTAGCCAGGATGGTCTCGATCTCGTGATCCGCCCATCTCGGCCTCCCAAAGTGCTGGGATTACAGGCTTGAGCCACCGCGCCCGGCCTACTCCTGTTTTTAAGTTTTACACTTTTAGTTCTTGCATTTAGGTCTATGATCCATTTTGAGTTAGTTTGTTGTATGTGGTGTGAGGTAAGGGTTCAACTTCAATTTTTTGCATATGCATGTCCAGTAGTTCTTGCACCATATGTTGAGAAGACTGTTTTTCCTCACTGAGTTGAATTTTCTTAGTACCTCTGTCAAAATCAATCGACTATCAATGTAAGGGCTTACTTCTGGACTCTCAATTCTATTCCATTGATCTACATGTTGATCCTTATAGAAATACCACTATTTTAAGACCTTTGTAGTAGATTTTGAAATCAGGTACTGTGAGTCCTGCAACATCTCCTTTTAAAAATTGTTTTGGCTATTCTAAATCCCTTAAATTTCCAATTTTAGGGTCAGCTTGTCAATTTTTAGAAAAAAAACAAAAAAACAAAAAAACAAAGGCAGCTGGGATTTTTGACAGAAACTGCACTGACTTTACAGATCATTGGAGAGCATTGTTACCTTAACAACACTAAGTCTTCCAATCCATGAACATGAGATATCTTTCCATTTATTTTGTTTTTTAAAATTTACTTCAACAATGCCTTGTAGTTTTCAATGTACAAATCTTGCATTTCTGTTAAGTTTATTCATAAGTATTGTATTTTATTTATGTATTTATTTATTTGAGATGGAGTTTCGCTCTTGTCACCCAGGCTGGAGAATAATGGCGCAATCTCAGCTCACTGCAACCTCTGCCTCCTGAATTCAAGCGATTCTCCTGCCCAAGCCTCCCAAGTAGCTGGGATTACAGGCGCCTGCCACCATGCCTGGCTAATTTTTGTATTTTTAGTAGAGACGGGGTTTCACCATGTTGGCCAGGCTGGTCTCAAACTCCTGACCTCAGATGATCCAGCCACTTCAGGCTCCCAAAGTGTTGGGATTACAGGCGTGAGCCAACATGCCTGGACTATTTATTTTTTATTTATTTATTTTTTAGATGGAGTCTCACTCTATCACCCAGGCTGGAGTGCAATGGTGCAATCTCAGCCCAATGCAACCTCTGCCTCCCAGGTTCAAGCGATTCTCTTGCCTCAGCCTCCCAAGAAACTGGAATTAGAGGCATGCACCACCATGCCTGGCTATTTTTTTTTTTTTTTTTTTTGTATTTTTAGTAGAGACTGGGTTTCACCATGTTGGCCAGGATGGTCTCAAACTCCTGACCTCAGGTGATCTGCCCACCTCGGCCTCCCAAAGTGCTGGGATTACAGGCATGAGCCACTGCACCCAGTCAGTATTGTATTCTTCTAGATGCTATTGCAAATAAAATTGTTTTCCTAATTTCATTTTGGGATTGTTCATTTCAAGTGTATAGAAATACAAGACACTTTGTTTATCGATCTTGTATCCTGCAAACTTGATAACCTTGTTTATCAGTTCTAATTTTTTTTATTCCTTAAGATCTTCTATATGCAAAATCACATCTGTGAACAAAGATAGTTTTACTTTCTTTCCAATCTGAATTATTTTTATTTCTTTGTCTTTCTTAATTGCCCTGGCTAGAACCTATGGTAGCAAAAGTAGACATACCTGTCCTGTTCCTGCTTTTAGGGAGGAAGTGTTCAGATTTTCACCACTGAGTATGATGATATTTGTGAGGTTTTCACAGATGCCCTCTATCGTGTTTAGTTCCCTTCTATTCCTAGTTTGTTGAATGTTTTTTATTATGAAAGGATGTTGGATTTTCTTGTGTTTTTCTGTGTCAATTGATATGATTGTGTGGGTTTTTCCCTTTATTTTAGTAATGTGGTGAATTAAATTGATTGATTTTTGCATGTCAAACCACCCTTGCATTCTGGAGATAAGCCCAAGTTGGTCATGGTGTATCATCTTTTATATCTTGGTGAATTAAGTTTATTGGTATTTTGTTGAGGATTTCTGCATTTGTATTCATAAAGGATATTGGTCTGTAGTTTTCTTGTTATGTCTTTGTCTGTTACTGGTATCTGGGTGCCAATGAGACACCCAGTCCTCAGACGAGGTCTGGCTTTATTGAATGAGTTAAGAAGCATTCCTTCCTTTTCTATGTTTTTGAAGAGCTTGAAAGAATTGGCATTAATTCTTCTTTAAATGTTTCATAGAACTCACTGGTGAAACTGTCTGGGTTTGTTGTTCGTTTTTATTTGTTTGTTTGTTCTCATTCATATTCACACAATGAGTGGCTGGCGAAGGCCTATCTGGGTGTTGAGTATTGGGCACCATGGAATATAAGGACTTTTTATTTCACTAGGATATTGATGTGTTCACCAGACAGGCCTTCGGAGCACCTGGCTGGAGCCACATTCCGTAGCGTCACAAAGTGAGATCAACCCCTCTGCCATGCAGTGGAAAGGAAATGCGCCCCCAGCCCTGGGGCAGTAAAGACACACTCACCATCATCCAGAATGACCAGCAGTGGAGCCAGAAGATCACACATGCCCTGGACATAGCCAATCTCAATGTGCTGCCAGATGTAGCTAAAAGAGACACAAGGGGCCAATTATGGCAGCCACGGCCTGCCTCTCCAACCCACTCCAACTTCCGCTCCTCCCGCTTCGGTCCCCAATCCCTCACCTGGACCTCTCCCTCAGCCTCCTGCCTGCATCCCTGTTCCCAGTGTCTCTCTTTAAACATCCTATGTGCAGCTACCAGGATGACCTCCCTAAAGGCCAACTCAGGAGGCCTCTTCAGGCTCAAAACTTGCACAAGCACCCTGCTGTCTGATGGGATGTTATCCAAACTCCTTTACTGGGGGTACAAGGAGTAATGGCCTCCTCCCAATTCATCTTCACAGCCTCAAACATCGCTTCCACATGGTCCTCCTCTCCAGCTACATTGATGTATTCACTTTGCACAAAAAGATCACAAATGTATGTTTCTGTATCTTCGCCCTACAGCTCCCTTTGTCAGGAATTCCAATCTGTCCCTTACTAGTAACAGCTTGTATTTACTGAGCACTTACTGTATACTCAATCCATTATTTTCTTTTCTTTTTTTCTTTGGGACGGAGTCTCGCTCTGTCGCCCAGCCTGGAGTGCAGTGGCGCGATCTCCACTTGCTGCAAGCTCCACCTCCTGGGTTCACGCCATTGTTCTGCCTCAGCCTCCGGAGTAGCTGGGACTATAGGCGCCCGCCACCACACCCGGCTAATTTTTGTGTGTGTATGTTTTTAGTAGAGATGGGGTTTCACTGTGTTAGCCAGGATGGTCTCAATCTCCTGACCTCGTGATCTGCCCGTCTCGGCCTCCCAAAGTGCTGGGATTACAGGCGTGAGCCACTGCTCCTGGCCCCTCAACCCACTATTTTCAAAATAGTCATGTGAAACATGGACCATTATCCCATTTCACAGATGAGGGGACTGAAGCATAGACAGATAAATGACATGCCCCAAATCATACACCTCAATAAGTGGCAAAGGCAGTACTTGAACCTATGAGGCCTTACTCAAGGATATATGCTCTTAGCCTCTATGTGAAATGGTTTCTTTAGTTTTCCTTTTTTTTTTTAAGACAGAGTTTCACTCTTATTGCCCACACTGGAGTGCAATGGCACAATCTCAGCTCACTGCAACCTCCACTTCCCTGGTTCAAGCGATTCCCCTGCCTCAGCCTCCCAAGTAGCTGGGATTACAGGCACGTGCCGCCACGCCTGGCTAATTTTTGTATTTTTAGTAGAGACAGGGTTTCGTCATGTTGGCCAGGCTGGTCTTGAACTCCTGACCTCAGGTGATCCGCCCGCCTCGACCTCCCAAAGTGCTGGGATTACACGTGTGAGCTGCCATGTCCGGCCTATGGTTTCTTTAGTTTTCTTAACTTTGTCAAAATCCATCTCAAAAGGTCACCACCTCTGTGAAGTCTTCCATGATTTCTCCCTATGCCTTAACCAGGGAGAAGTCAGTTCATTTTTACTTCTTCCCAGCATTTTTTTCATTTTAATGTAACACTTATCAGATTATATCATAGTTTAAAACATTTTAAAAAATGTACATTCAGGCTGGGTGCAATGGCTCATGCCTGTAATCCTAGCACTTGAAAGGCCAAGGCAGGTGGACTGCCTCAGCTCAGGAGTTCAAGACCTGAGTTGACGTATTCACTTTGCACAAAAAGATCACAAATTTATGTTTCTGTATCTTCGCCCTACAGCTCCCTTTGACAGGAATTCCAATCTGTCCCTTACTAGTAACAGCTTATATTTACTGAACACTTACTGTATACTCAACCCACTATTTTCTTTTCTCTTTTTTTGGGACAGAGTCTCGCTCTGTCGCCCAGGCTGGAGTGAAACCCCATCTCTATTCCAATGCAAAAAATTAGCTGGGTCTGGCAGCCTGCGCCTATAGTCCCAGCTACTCGGGAGGGTGAGGTAGGAGAATAGCCTGAACCCAGGAGGCGGAGGTTGCAGTGAGCTGAGATCTCACCACCGCACTCCATCCTGGGCCACAGAGCGAGATTCCATCTCCACAAAAAAAGTACATTCATATTATGTTATACAATATATAATCAATTAGATATTACTAAATTGTTAGTAGTCATTAATTCTGGGTGAGTGGCACTGAGGGGCAGAGATGAAGGGAGAAGTTTCTCTTTCTATCTTACGACCTTCTAATTTCTTTGATTTAGGTTTTTGTTTTGTTTCGAGACAGGGTGTCATTCTGTTGCCCAGGCTGGAGTGCAGTGGTGTGATCACAGTTCATTGCTGCCTTAACCTCCCAGGTTCAAGCCATCCTGCTGCCTCAGCTTCCCAAAGTAGCTATGACTATAGGAGCACACCATCATGCCTGGCAAATTTATTAAAACTCTTAGAGATGGGCTCTTGTTATGTTGCCCAGAGTGGTCTCAAACTCTTGGCCTCAAGCGATCCTCCCACCTTGGCCTCCCAAAGTGCTGGGATTAGAGTTGTCAGTGATTTAGATTTTTAACAAGCATGTGTTACTTTCATATTTTAAGAAATACCAATAGTAATCTTTTATTATTTTTATTACTTTTTAAGAGATGGGGTCTCACTCTGTCACCCAGGCTGGAGTACAATGATGCAATCATAGCTCACTGCAACCCTCTAACCTCTGGGCTCAAGCTACCCTCCTGCCTCTACCTCCCAAGTATCTAGGACTACAAATGCATACCACTATGTCTAGCTAAATGTTAAGTTAAAAAAAGTTATTTTGTAGTGACAGGGTCTCACTATGTTGCCAGGCCAGTCTCTACTTTTTTGAAGTCTGTGAGGAACTCAAGTGGTCTCAAGTGATCCTCCCACGTCAGCTTCCCAAAGCGCTGGGATTATAGGAATAATATCTTTTTAGTGAACAGTAATAAACAGTCTTAGATCTTGGCTTCAAGAAAAACAGAAGAAGAACAGATTCTACAGCCAGAGAGGTGTGGCTATGAGTTCCCGCTTAGCCACTGCCCAGTGCCCACTCAGCAACGAGGCTCTTCGTGGAGCCTCCACATCGTCACCTATAAAAGGGGTTAATACCTCGTAGGGTTGAGGAAATAAGTGAGCGATGATAGTATAGGCCTCAGGACAGTGGCTGGTATACAGTAAGTGCTTAATAAATGTTCTATATTATTGTTGTTAAATTGTCACTGTGGGCTAAGTAAGATTCCAGGTGAGTACGATGCCAGCTTCAGAAGCTGAAATAACTTCTAGGTGGGCCCCCTATGTCTCCCATTTCACCCATCCCCCTCCCCATCCCCTAGATCCCCTCGCTGCCCCCAGCCACCTGCACATGATGTTACGCAGCTTCTCCAAGTTGGCGGGAGTGAAGTACCAGTAGTTGCGGTCACACCTCTGCACATCCTTCTCGATGCGGTGCAGGTTCACCGTGTACAGGTCCAGCAGCTCTGGCTATAGGCCACCGGGGTGGGGGGTAGGGGGAAGAGATGAAAAATTACATCTGAGTCCCCACTGGGAGGCAGTAATCCTATCTCCTCCTCCTAAACCTCTCCTGTTGTCACTGAAAATACATCTCCTACCTGGACCAGCCAGGTGTTTGATTTTGTTTTTGTTTTTTGGGAGGGTGTCTTTAATTTGCAGGATGGACATTCTCCCTCAGAGAGTTACAACTATAGCTGGAAGTGAACCTCTCCCTGCTGAAAACTGGACAAGGAGAATGAAGAACTGAACAGAGGTCAAATTCTGGTAACAAACCAGCCTGGCTGCTTGAACAATTATCTTAATTTCAAAATGGCTCAATGATATGGCAAGAGAGTAAGAAACATTTAAGGACCAAAAACTAACCCAGAAATGTGAGAAAACACTAAAGCTGGCCTCTGCCTTAAGGAAAGCTAGTCAAGTGGGAAAATTAAAGCTTAGATTTAATTGTTTTATGCTCCTCCACCCACGTTGAAGATCTAATAAGAGACCTTCCTACAGGAAGGTAGGACCCCAAAGAGTCACACTCTCAGAAAGGAAAAACTAGAAAAACCCACTAATATTTTGGGATCTCAAAACAATTGCCTGTCCACGGTGACAGCAATATTTTTCATCCACAGTAGTTCACCTTATGAATGTTGACACTTTGGGTCTGAGTGAAACAGCAACAATACCTGACTGCTTGTACCTTGAACATAGTTATTAAATTAAATGTAAATGTTATCTCCCTGGATAATTAAGAGCCACAAATCAGGTTTGTAACTCATGCGGTTTATAACCCAAACTCCCATTACCTGGGTGGTCTGAAAGATCAGAGAACGTAGTTGTCATCTCAAATTTGTTATTTCCCTAGTACTAGAAAGAAGCAAAAGAATACCCCTCTCTTGAGGAATCTACCTTCCACCTGGGTCTTAAATAGTGCAGCAGATAATATCCCAAGAAATATGAGCCCGTGTTCAAAAAATCACAAAACACTCGGACAAAGAAGGTGCCCAGAGTGACGGTCAGCACAAATACAAGACAACAGAATCAGAGCCATCAGGGCCTCAGTTGTTAGAGGTATCAGAAACAGATCATAAAATAAGTATGTTTACTGTATTTAAAGAAATAAGGCAGGGCGCCAAGGCTCACGCCTGTAATCCCAGCACTTCGGGAGGCTGAGGTGGGCAGATCACTTGAGGTTGAGAGTTCGAGACCAGCCTGACCAACATGGTGAAAACCCATCTCTACTAAAAACACAAAATTAGCCGGGCATGGGTGTGTGCTTGTAATCCCAGCTACTCGGGAGGCTGAGGCAGGAGAATCGCTTGAACCCGGGAGGCGGAGGTTGCGGTGAGCCGAGATCATGCCATTGCACTCCAGCTTGGGCAACAAGAGAGAAACTCTGTCTCAAAAATAAATAAATAAATATATAAATAAATAAATAATAAAAGAAAAGGTTAACAGTAAGAACAAAAGCTGGTGTGCACTGGTTCACGCCTGTCATCCCAACACTCTGGGAGGTCACAGCGGGTAGATCACTTGAGGCCAGTTCAAGACCAGCCTGAGCAACATGGCAAAACCCCGTCTCTATAAAAAATACAAAAAATGGTCGAGTGCCGCGGCTCACGCCTGTAATCCCAGCACTTCGGTAGGCCGAGATGGGCGGATCACGAGGTCAGATCGAGACCATGTAGCTAACGCGGTGAAACCCCGTCTCTACTAAAAGTACAAAAAACTAGCCAGGCGTGGTGGCGGGCACCTGTAGTCCCAGCTGCTCGGGAGGCTGAGGCAGGAGAATGGCGTGAACCCGGCAGGCGGAGCTTGCAGTGAGCCGAGACCGCGCCACTGCACTCCAGCCTGGGCGACAGAGCGAGACTCTGTCTCAGAAAAAAAATAAAAATAAAAAAATTAGCCAGGCGTGCTGGTATGGTACATCGCTGTAGTTACAGCTACTTGTGGGGCTGAGGTGGGAGGAAGGATCGCTTGAGTCCAGGAGGTGAAGGCTGCAGTGAGCCATGATTGCGCCACTGCCCTCCAACCGACGGGACAGAAGCAGACTGTCTAAAAAAAAAAAAACAGAGCAAGAGACTATATGAAATAATCAAGTAGGTCATTTTATAGCATATTTGAAGAAAGGCCAAATAAAATGTTAAAAAAAATATTAAACACTAGAGACAGATGACAGAAAATAAAATATTCTGGAAGAGAGAATTACTCAATTGAAAGGAGATCTGGGCCGGGCGCGGTGGCTCAAGCCTGTAATCCCAGCACTTTGGGAGGCCGAGACGGGCGGATCACGAGGTCAGGAGATCGAGACCATCCTGGCTAACAAGGTGAAACCCCATCTCAACTAAAAAATACAAAAAACTAGCCGGGCGAGGTGGCGGGCGCCTGTAGTCCCAGCTACTTGGGAGGCTGAGGCAGGAGAATGGCGGGAACCCGGGACGCGGAGCTTGCAGTGAGCTGAGATCCGGCCACTGCATCCCAGCCTGGGCGACAGACCGAGACTCCTTCTCAAAAAAAAAAAAAAAAAAAAAAAGAAAGGAGATCTGAAGAAACGATCCAGAATTCAGCACAGAGGGACAAAGAAATGATAAAAAAGAGAAGCAAGCCAAGCGCAGTGGCTCATGCCTGTAATCCCAGCACTTTGGGAGGCCGAGACAGGCAGATCACGAGGTCAGGAGATCGAGACCATCCTTTACTAAAAAGGATGAAACCCCCATCTTTACTAAAAATACAAAAAAATTAGCCGGGTGTAGTGGCGGGTGCCTGTAGTCCCAGCTACTTGGGAGGCTGAGGCAAGAGAATGGCGTGAACTCGGTGGGCGTAGGTTGCAGTGAGCCGAGATCACGCCACTGCACTCCAGCCTGGGAGACAGAGCGAGATTCTGTCTCAATCTAAAAAAAAAAAAAAAAAAAAAAAAAGCGAAAAATGTGGAAGTCACTGAGGTATGTGCTTCATCTAAGTAAGAGAGTAGACTAAGGAAGAGAAAACATGAGTGACACAAAAGAAAGCTCAAGATCAGGACGGAGGAAGATCGTGAATGATAACAACACATCAGATGCAGTGGAGTGGAGGGCATCAGTATGCTTTTGGGGAGAAGTCCTTGGACACACAGAATAAATGAAAAATCTGATATGTTTGAATGTCTGAAAATAGATTTAGGAAAGTAGCAAAGACTTCTGGGGGTGAACTGACTAAATATGCAGCAAACTAAGAAAAAGAAAACAGGAAAATGAAAACATCTAGGAAAAACAAATTTTTTACAGGAAAGACAAAAATTAGGACAGTTTACTACACGGCTTACATATTACTCTGTTAAAATAATGCAAGCACTGACATTTACAGTAGATGCATAAAATATTATAACACTGTACACTTTTTTTTTTTTTTTTTTTCCTGAGACAGAGTCTCACTCTGCCGCCCAGGCTGGAGTGCAGTGGCCTGATCTCGGCTCACTGCAAGCTCTGCCTCCCGGGGTCATGCCATTCTCCTGCTTCAGCCTCCCGAGTAGCTGGGACTACAGGCGCCCACCACCATCCCCAGTTAATTTTTTGTATTTTTAGTAGAGACAGGGTTTCACCGTGTTAGCCAGGATGGTCTCGATCTCCTGACCTCGTGATCCGCCTGCCTCGGCCTCCCAAAGTGCTAGGATTATAGGCGTGAGCCACTGCACCTGGCCAACACTGTACACATTTAACTAAATCATTACATAACTATATTAGAAGGACAGGGATGAGATGGTGTCACGTGTGGTGAGAGCTGGAAGTTGGGAGGAAATGGGAACTGAACCATCCTCTTTCATAGTGGGAAGTCACTAGAAAATGTCTGAAACTGAAAGAAAAAGAGATCAAGAAGCAGCAATGCCAGTGTGTTAGAGACCTGGGGGCAAACAACAAATAATTTGGGCAGAATAAGTAAAATGATTGCCTCTGTGGAGGGTTAAATAGGGTGAGATGGGGCAGGTACCTTCCGGGTTTTATATCCAGTCTTTTCTGTGTTTTACTCTTTATGGGCTTGCCTATCTTTGAAAGAAATAACAAGTTCTTTAAAAAATAATCATAAATATGATCCTCCCTTTCAGTTGATGGCCTTTGGCTTGGGCTTTCTAGTAAGAAACCAAACTTGAATATTTACAAGGTATTGGACCTAACTCTAAATCACGATGCTCATGACCAAGGCTGCTGTTGACTGACTGCTTACTATGTGCCAGGCACACAGGACTTTAACTCATTCATTCTGAAAACAACTTGGGAAGAGAAGTAAGACACACACAGAAAAACTCAGGCTCAGAAGAATAAAATGACTTGCTGAAGCTGGGATTTGAACCCAGGGCTGTTGACGACAAAGCCTGCCTTTTTTTTTCTTTCTTTCTTTCTTTATTTTTTTTGAGACAGAGTCTCACTCTATCACCCAGGCTGGAGTGCAGTGGCTGGATCTCAGCTCACTGAGATCTCCTGCCTCAGCCTCCCGAATAGCTGGGACTACAGGCGCCCGCCACCACACCCAGCTAGTTTTGTATTTTTTTAGTAGAGACGGGGTTTCACCGTGTTAGCCAGGATGGTCTCGATCTCCTGCCTTCGTGATCTGCCCGTCTCGGCCTCTCAAAGTGCTGGGATTACAGGCTTGAGCCACCGTGCCCGGCCTTTTCTTTTTGTCTTTTTTTTTTTGGGAGACAGAGACTCACTCTGTCGCCCAGGCTGGAGTGCAGTCGCATGATCTCGGCTCACTGCAAGCTCTGCTTCCCGGGTTCACCCCATTCTCCTGCCTCAGCCTCCCGAGTAGCTGGGACTACAGGTGCCCACGACCACGCCCAGCTAATTTTTTGTATTTTTAGTGGAGATGGGGTTTCACTGTGTTAGTCAGGATGGTCTCAATCTCCTGACCTCGTGATCCGCCCATCTCAGCCTCCCAAAATGCTGGGATTACAGGCGTGAGCCACCGTGCCCAGCTCCCGTTTTAAAATACTGTATTATCCTCTCTCCCAAATGGGTTTCTACAGTGAATCCTCCACGATGGAAAAAATGCAACGAACCAGAGGTCTGACTCTGGGGTCATTCTGGATAACGGGCTTGTAGAACATCTCACCCTCCTGTAGCTGGAAAAAAGGAAATGGAACGGAGGGTCCTGGTGACTTACAGAGTAGGTGACGCCGCTTGAAGACACAGGGGACACCTCGTTGGCAGAAGTAGTCACAGCCAGAGAAGCCAGGGCAGGGAAGAGACTTTCCATCTCAGGCTCCTCCGAGAGGTTGTCCTCGCTGTCTGCCTGGCCACGTTTCTCTGCCTCGCTGCTCCTCCAGCCCTCCATCACGACATCGTCCTTTTCAGGCAGGGCCACGTCCAGGCTGCCCGTGATGGACATGAACTCGTCCATGCTCTCGTTGGCCAGGAGGTCGCTCTCCAGGCTGTCCTGCACGGCCAGCTCCTCCCGGGGAGCCTCATCCTGGGATGTGGTGGCCTCGCTGCTCTGCCTGTCATCCACGCTGCCATCCCGAGGTCGCAGCACCGGTGGAGTGTTCCGATGGGCATCCAAGACACTGTCTTCTGTGCTCAGACTGGGCTCCGAGTGCTCTGAGAGGCCCGAGGAGAAGTTATGGGAGGAAGGATGACCCGAGTCTGGGGAACAAGTGCCATTCACTAGGTTCCCATTGGGGATCTTGGGCTGTTTCTCCTCCAATCTGCCTTCAGCCTCCACCTGCTCCACCTCATCCACAGACTCAAACACCTGAGGACAAGGTGCACAAAAACAGATGGACCAGCATGTCCACTGCAGCACTACTTACAGCAGCAGCCTAAATATCCAACTACAGGTGATCGGCTTAAATATGGATCAAGCATGCACTGGAATACCATACAGTCAGTGAAAAGAGTGAGGCAAAGTAAAGTGTAATGTATGCTCCTATTTGTGACGAATAAGAAAGTGGTCTAGGCTGGGCGTGGTGGCTCACGCCTGCAATCCCAGCACTTTGGGAGGCCGAGGCAGGCAGACTGCTTGAACCCAGGAGTTCGACACCAGCCTGGGCAACATGGTGAAACCCGGTCTCTGCAAAAAATACAAAAAATTAGCCTGGTATGGTGGTGCACACCTGTGGTCTCAGCTACTTGGGGGGCTGAGGTGGGAGAATCACCCGAGCCCGGTGAGTCCAGGCTTCAGTGAGCTGTGATCATGCCACTGCACTCCAGCCTGGGTGATGGGAGTGAGGCCCTGTCTCAAACAACAATAAAAACATATTCTATGCATAGAATAACCCAGAAAGAAACAAGAAAGTAATGCAGTTGAGTCTGTTTGGTTTTGTTTTTTGAGATGGAGTTTCTCTCTTGTCGCCCAGGCTAGAGCGCAGTGGCACAATCGCGACTCACTGCAACCTTCGCCTCCCCGGTTCAAGTGATTCTCCTGCCTCAGCCTCCCAAGTAGCTGGGATTACAGGCCCCCACCACCACACCTGACTGATTTTTGTATTTTTAGTAGAGACGGGCTTTCACCATGTTGGCCAGGCTGGGCTCGAACTCCTCACCTCAGATGATCCGCCCACCTTGGCCTCCCAAAGTGTTGGCATTACAGGTGTGAGCCACCGTGCCCCGCCTGCAGTTGACTCTGAGAAGGGGATACTGGGGAATCAAAATAAGGTGAGACAATAGCTTTTCGTCATATAGACTTTTACCATGTGTACATAATTTTATTTTTATGTATATATGTATTTATTTAAGATGGGAGTCTCGCTCTGTTGCCCAGGCTGGATGGAGTGAAGTGGCATGATCTTGGCTCACTGCAACCTCTGCCTCCTGGGTTCAAGTGATTCTCCTGCTCAGCCTCCCAAGTAGCCGGGATTACAGGCAAGTGCCACCATGCCCAGCTAGTTTTTGTATTTTTAGTAGAGTCAGGGTTTCACTATGTTGGCCAGGCTGGTCTCGAACTGCTGATCTCAGGTTATTCACCTGCCTCAGCCTCCCAAAGTGCTGGGATTACAGGTGTGAGCCACCACGCCCAGCCTCATGTACACATAATTTTTCTCATTCAAAAAATTAGTTAACACACGGAAAGGCAAAACAAAACAAAACAAAACAAAAACAAAAAAAGAAACAAAAAAAACCCCTATTACTTTTACACCATGCGGTTGACTACTATGAATCAATTTTTAAAGTTAGATAATACATGAAATACTATGAAAAAAATCTCCAGAATACATTTTAGAGATTTTTTTGTGATTCTTTGTGTCCTTAGGTCATATCAAGGGTACGCAGTTAAAGATCATGTTCCAAAGTCACTTGAAATATTTCTTCCCTGCGTGTTTATGTCACCAACTTGATCTATGGTTAGCTTCATGTGTTTCTGTGTTTTCAAAAACCTCTTTTTGATTCAATTGATTTAAATTATGTAAAATATTTACCTAGCTTCAGAGCCAGAACCAGAGGGTTTTTTTTTTTTTTTTTTTTTTTTTTTTTTTTTTTTTTTGAGACGGAGTCTTGCTCTGTCACCCAGGCTGGAGTGCAGTGGCCGGATCTCAGCTCACTGCAAGCTCCACCTCCCGGGTTTACGCCATTCTCCTGCCTCAGCCTCCCGAGTAGCTGGGACTACAGGCGCCCGCCACCTCGCCCGGCTAAGTTTTCGTATTTTTTAGTAGAGACGGGGTTTCACCGTGTCAGCCAGGATGGTCTCGATCTCCTGACCTCGTGATCCGCCCGTCTCGGCCTCCCAAAGTGCTGGGATTACAGGCTTGAGCCACCGCGCCCGGCCAGAGGGTTTTTTTTTACTCCAAAATCAGAATTAAGAAACAAGGCATATTCAAGGAAATGTAGCTTCTGTCTCTGCCCCCTCCTTTCTTGGTAACCATTCTGATTCGTTTCTGGTTTCTCCTTACACTGTTCTCCAAAATGGAGGCAAATATATACAGACATTAATATTGCCTCTTCTTACATAAAAGGTGACAACACACTATGCATGTTTTAGCACTTGGCTTTGAGTGTGCATGTGTGTGAGACAGGATCTCACTCTGTTGCGCAGGCTGGGGTGCAGTGGCGTGATCATGGCTCACTGCAGCCTCAACCTCCTAGGCCCTGGTGATTCTCCCAGCTTAGCCTCCAGAGTAGCTGGGACTACAGGCATGCACCACCATGCCCAACTAATTTTTTTTTTGTATTTTTTGTATTTTTTGCAAAGACAGGGTTTGCCATGTTGCCCAGACTGGTCTTGAGCTCCTGGGCTTAAGCTATCTGCCTATTCTGGCCTCCCAAAGTGCTGGGATTGCAAGTGTGAACTACCGTGCCAAGCCAGCATTTTTCTTTAAAAACGGAGTGAGATTGAGTCATCTCTTTTCACTGATTGAAATGGGAAGTTGTTGAACAACATATATGATGGCACTTAAGTACACTTTTTTTAAAACTATCAAACATTGCTATAGATTATCTACATATTTCTATGTATGTACAAGCATGCAGAAGGTTTTGAAAGGAACACAGCAAACTGATGATAGCGGTGTTATTTCAAAGGAGGGCAGGCAGAGATTAAGGATGATCAAAGCAGACTTTGACTTTCTCTGCAATGTTTTAGTTTTTTGCAGGGGTGATAGATCCATATATTTCTTGCATTACTAAAACAAAAAACAAAAAACAAAAACCAATGTTTAATGCTAATATAAAAAGCTAAAACAAATAAAGCAAAAAGTGATCTACAGATGACGGACACCCAATCCCCATGACCCCAGGCGGAAGGGAGAGGCGTGGGTGGGAGGGGGCGGGGCCTCCACAAGGTCACCTGTGTGCTGCTGCTGGAGTCGCTGTGCAGGCGGATGTTCTGGTGGCCCGAACTGCAGCTCTGGGAGGACTGAGAGAAGAAAGAGCGGGAGGGAGGGAGGGTGAGGCTGCACCTTTGCCCAGAGTAGGAAGGACTGCTGGGTTGGGAGCCCAGGAAGTCTTGTCTCATCTCTATTCCTAACTTGCACAAGTCCTCCCTCAGAGCATCAGTTTCCTAGCTGTGAAATGAAAGGAGGGGACCACTCCCTGCTTCCTGGAGCCTCTTCAGAGACCCCTTTGACCTCTAGGTTCCCACCTCTCACCTCTGCAACTACAGCACCCCGCCTTTAACTGCTCTGTAACTGAGACTTCTTGCTAATATTTCAGCTCAACGCACAGAGTAACTGGTTCTATTAATGGTTCCACTTTTTTTTTTTAACCTGATCCCTGTATACATGCTTCTGCCCTATAAACTCATAGTCCTTGCCTACGCTAACACTAGACGTGGCCGTGTTGCTTGCTTTTGTCAATGGGATGTTAACACACTTGATTCAGCAGAGGCTTAGAACACCCTTGTGCATTTCTGCTTTCTCTCTGCGGCATCTGCCTTCACCGTGAGAGCATGTCCAGGTTCATTTGCTGGGCAGTGGGGCACGTGGAGCACAGCTGAGTCACCCCAGACAAATAAGAGAGCCCAACCAAGATAAACAAATGTTTTAGTTGACCAGCTACGGACAGCCAGTGCCGGAATAAGCCTCACCCAGCCCAGTGAAGAACAGACCTTCCCAGCTGACCCACAGAGTTGTGAGCAAAAATAAATGCTGACTGTTGGAAGTCACTGATTTTTGGTGGTTGTTTGTTACATACAGTTATTATGGCAACTGATGACTGATACAATCACTGGTGAAGAGAATTAACTTTTTTTTTTGAGAGGGAGTTTCACTCTTGTTGCCCAGGCTGGAGTGCAGTGACGCAATCTCGGCTCACTGCAACCTCCGCCTCCCGGGTTTAAGTGATTCTCCTGCCTTGGCCTCCCAAGTAGCTGGGATTACAGACGGCTGGCTAATTTTTTTGTATTTTTAGCAGAGATGGGGTTTCACCATGTTGACCAAGGCTGGTCTCGAACTCCTGACCTCAGGTGATCCACCTGCCTTGGCCTCCCAAAGTACTAGGATTACAGGAGTGAGCCACCACCCCTAGCCAGGAATTAACTTTTTTTCTGAGCTCCTACTTTGGGCTATTAAACTGGAGGTTCTGGGAGGACAGACCAGTCTGTCTGGGTCACTGGAACATTCCTGATATCCCAGGATATTCCTGATAGTACCTGTACATAGTAGATACTCAATAAGCATTTGTTGAATCAATGAAAGTCAGGCAGTGTACCAGGCACTTTATATACATCATCTTGTTTGGACTCTACACAAACCTCCTCTACACCTGATTATTCCCATTTTACAGATACAGAAAACTGAGGCCCAGAAGAAAAGGTACTGGTAGGGAACCCCAGAACTACTAAATGGTGGGACTAGAGTTTGAACTCAGGTTTGATTCCAAAGTCACCCCACACTCTTAAAGAAAAAGCCAGGGGTGAGACTGTCACCAGGCCCCAGATACCCAGTCTTCACCACTCTTAGAACAGCCCAGTGAAGCAGACCCTGACCTTCCCCAGCCCCCACGCTCCCTGAGGCCAGCCGTCCATCACCTCGTTGCTGATGGTTGAGTCCCTGTGCAACATCCGGTGCAGGTGGCTGTCCAGGCTGGCCCCAGATGAGCATTTGGCCAGGGCGGCCGCATGGGATTCCCGCTCCCTCTGCCGCACGATCGCCTCGCAGCCCAGCCACTCGGCCATGGTCTGTGCGTAGCAGGCATGAATCTGCTCGTCCACCTGCCAGGGCAGATGCAATGTCACCCGAAGTGTCAACAAAGGGGCCCATGGGGAGGGCCAGAGCAACCTGGAAGAGAGTGGCTCTGACCCATCCAACATTCACGCAGTTAACATGCAGCACATATTAACTGAGCACCTACTATGCTACTCCTAGCACTGGTTAGGCTCTGAAGACACAGAGGGAGCAAGGCTACTTCTTTCTTTATTTCCCTCCTTCCTTTATTCATTCATGCACACATATATACATTTCAACTACTGAGTCCCTACTATGTGCTAGACAGTACACAGGCCCTGGGGATATAAAAGTGAGAAGACTGTTGCCTTTTTTCTTTCTTTGTTTTTTGAGAAAGAGTATTGCTCTGTCACCGGGCTGGAGCGCAGTGGCGCGATCTCGACTCACTGCAGCCTCCCAGATTCAAGGGATTTTCCTGCCTCAGCCTCCCACGTAGCTGGGACTACAGGCATGTGCCACCACGCCCAGCTAACTTTTGTATTTTTTTTTTTAGTAGAGACGGGGTTTCACCATGTTGGCCAGGATGGTCTTGACCTCTTGACCTTGTGATTCGCCCCCTCAGCCTCCCAAAGTGCTGGGATTACAGGTGTGAGCCACCGCGCCTGGCCAAAAGTGAGAAGACTGTTTCATTCTTTTTTACTACCTTCCCTCTCTCTTTCCTCATTCATTCACTCATTCATTTAATTTGATAAGGACCTATTACATGCCGGGCACCACTAGCCATATGGAATACAAGATGAGCAAGATGCTGACCTTCCTCCACCCATCCACTCAACACATGACCTGAGGGGCTTCCACGTGCCTCACATGGGCTACAGGTGCTGAGGATACAATATGAATAAAACCAACCCTCTTCTTTTCCTTACAGCAATGGCCTTACAGAACGGCCACAGATTTCCAGCTTTTTCCTTGTGGGATTCAACCAAGACGTGGGGAGCTTCCACTGTCCCTGAGTGACACAGCCCAGGTAACAGGCTCTGCGTCTGCCAGACCTCTGGGCACCATGGGGACAGACAGGCTGATCTTGGTAAGGAGAGGCAGGAGGGGAAAAGAGAGGGTGGGGAGCTCAACCCTCTCCTATGGTTACTCAGGACTTCGGGAGGCGGACTCAGGGGCCATCCTGCCCAAGGGCCTCGCCTAAGCCGCTCCCTCCTGCCCACCTCCCTGAGACTCCTCCAAGCCCTACGCACCTCCCAATTCCCACTGCCATCCTAGGCCAGGGTTACACCACTTTCACCTAGATGCATGGCCCTAGCAGCCTCCACCCAGGTCTCTGTTGCAGCCGGGCCCCTCCGATCCATGCACCACTTAGCAGTCGTGATCTTTGTTTCCTCTCCAGCCTCCTCTCTCACTGCTGCTTCCACCATCCTAGTCCTGGATGTCTCAGCAACTCACGCCCACCATGCCCTTCCTGCCCCTCTCTAAACCCACGTGGACACACACCACGTCACGCTGGTCTCCCCTCCAGACCTCTGCCTGTGCTGTCTTCTCTTCCCTTCTTCACCCTCTTGGCCTGAAAAGTAATTCCTTCCGATAATATAGGAACAACCAGCTCCTCCAGGAGTCTCCTCTGACCGCCTTCCCACCTGCCCGGCTTAGGTGCTTCCCATGTGCTGCTGCAGTCCTTGGGGCTGCCTCAATCCCACCAGGGACCACCACAACCCCCACAAAACTGGGATGGACCTCACCTAATGCGCTTCTGCGTCCCCAGCTCTGAGCATGGGGCTCTGCACATCAGAGTTGTCAGTTACTGACTGCCTAGGAAGCCATCAGGCATGGGTGAAGTGTGGAGGGGCCTCACACCAGTACTGAGATGAACAGACATTTCACTGGCATGGGTCCTTATAATACAGAACTACAGAAACTTTCTGCTTTCAACTCTCCTTCAACTTTTCTGATTACTCCAGGGAGAAAGGGCCAGTCTGGGGCTCCTGTGCTTCCCACACTTCTCGATACTTTATAATCTCCCCTCCATCCTTTATTTATTTATTTTTTTAAGATAGGGTCTTACTTTGTCACCCAGGCTGAAGTGCAGTGGTGCAATCATAGCTCACTGCAGCCTCCAACTCTTGGGCTCAAGCAATCCTCCCATCTCAGCCTCCTGAGTAGCTAGGACTATAAGCACATGCTACCACGCCCAGCTAGTTTTTAAATTTTTTGTAGAGATAGGGGTCACGCTATTGTGATCAGGCTGGTCTTGAACTCCTGGCCTCAAGCAATCCTCTTGCCTTGGCCTCCCAAACATAATCTCCCTTTTTAACAAAGAGAGGGCAAGCCTTAGGCAGGCTATAACATCTACTTAGAACAGAATTGCACCATTTAGTCTTACTCTATTTTTATAGTTTCCTTCTATTCACGGCCAGTTATACTGGCTTCCTGTTTATGGCAGGGATATAAAATATCTTTTAAAGTAAGTTGTATAAATCTTAAGTGAGTCAATTTAAAGACAAATTTAAGTAAATAATAGTACAAGTGATACAAGAATATAGAGTGTAAAATACCACCAGATTTTAGGCTGGGTGCGGTTGGCTCACGCCTGTAATCCCAGCACTTTGGGAGTCCAAGGTGGGTGGATCACAAGGTCAGGAGTTCAAGACCAGCCTGGCCAATCTAGGGAAACCCCACCTCTACTAAAAATACAAAAAAAAAAAAAAACTAGCCGGGCGTGGTGGCAGGCGCCTGTAGTACCAGCTACTTGGGAGGCTGAGGCAGGAGAATCGCTTGAACCCAGGAGACGGAGGTTGCAGTGAGCTGAGATTGCACCACTGCACTCCAACCTGGGCAACAGAGCGAGACTCCGTCTCAAAAAAAAAAAAAAAAATACACAAGCAGATGCAAAACCTGGTGAAATTCTAGTAAGGCCTGCAGTCTAGCTACTTGTATTGTGTCAGCGTTAACGCTCTGCTTTTGACAGTATACTTTAGTTACATAAACTGTTACCACTGGGGAAAGCTGGGTGATGGGTATCTGGGACCTCTGTTACTATTTTTGCAGCTTCTTGTGAACTTATAATTACAGATGCTTCTCGACTTATGATGGAGTTATGTCCCAGTAAATGCATCATAAGTTGAAAATATCTTAAGTCAAAAATCCATTTAAGGCCAGGCGCGGTGGCTCATGCCTGTAATTCCAGCATTTTGGGAGGCCGAGGCAGGCAGATAACGAGGTCAGCAGTTCGGGGCCAGCCTGGCCAACATGGTGAAACCCCGTCTCTACTAAAAATACAAAAATTAGCTGGGCGTGGTGGTGGGCACCTGTAATCCCAGCTACTTGGTAGGCTGAGGCAGGACAATCACTTGAACCCGGGAGGCGGAGGTTGCAGTGAACCAAGATTGCGCCACTGCACTCCAGCCTGGGCGACAGAGCAAGACTCCGACAGACAGAGACTCTACCTCAAAAAAAAAAAAAAAAACCAAAAAACAGAATATGAAAACATTTAAAATTACACATGTGTTATAATAATCAAGACAGAGTGGTACTGGCAGAAGGAAAGATTCACAGATCACCAGAACAGAAGGGATAACCCAGAAACAGACCTACAAGTATGTTCCCAACTGTTTTTTTGTCGTTTTGTTTTTTTTGAGACGGAGTCTTGCTCTATTACCCATGCTGGAGTGCAGTGGCGTGACTTCGGCTCACTGCAACCTCCACCTCCCAGGTTCAAGCAATTCTCCTGCCTCAGCCTCCTGAGTAGCTGGGACTACAGGCGCCTGCCACCCTGCCCAGCTGATTTTTTTTTTTTTTTTTTTTTGTATTTTTAGTAGACGGGGTTTCGCTATGTTGGTCAGGCTGGTCTTGAATTCCTGACCTCAGGGGATCCACCCGCCTCAGCCTCCCAAAGTGCTGGGGTTACAGGCGTGAGCCACCACAGCCAGCCCCAACTGTTTTTGAACAGTGCAAGAGCAATTCAATGGAGGAAGGACATCTTTTCAACAAATGATGCTGGAGCAACTGAAAACCCAAAAGCGAAAAATGAACTTTGACCTAAAAGACACACTGTGTATATATATATGTATTTTTAAAAAAAAACTCAAAAGATTTTATGTCAAATGTAAAATAGAAAATTTTTAGGATAAATCATAAGAGAAGATCTTCAGGACCTAGGGCTAGGCAAAATTTTCTTAGACTTGACACCAAAAGCACAATTCACAAAAGGAAAAATTGATAAACTGAGTTTCATCAAAAATTTAAAGATTTGTTTTGCAGAAGACCCTGCTTACAAGATGAAAAGTTACAGACTGGGAGGAAATATTTGCCAATCACCTATCTGAACAAAGGACTGTTATCAGAGTATATAAAGGACTCTCCAACTCCACAGGAAAAAAACCCCAAACAATCCAATTAGAAGATGGGCAAAAGACATTAGCAGACATTTCACCAGAGAAGATACACAATGGCAAATAAACACATGAAAACATCTTCAACTTCACTAGCCGTTTGGGAAGTGCAAATTAAAACAATGAACTATCAATTATCCGTGTCAGGTGGCTGAAATAAAAAATAGTGACAAGACAAAACTCTGGTCAAGATGCAAGTGTGGATCATTCCTATTTTGCTGGTGGACACAGAAAACAGTATAGCCACTGCAGAGGTGTGAAAGTTTATTTTCTCCCCTTAGAGACAGGGTCTCCCCATGTTGCCCAGGCTGCACTAGAACTCCTGAGCTCAAGCGAACCTCTTGCTGGGACTAAAGGCATGTGCTACAGTGAAAGTTTGTCAGTTTCATATAAACACGAAACTGAACACGCAACTACTATATGACCCAGCAATTACATTCTTACTCATTTATCCCAGAGAAATGACAATTTATGCTCATATAAAAACTGTACACGAATGTTCATTACAGCTGGATCTGTAACAGCCAAAAAACTAGAAACAACTCAGCTGTCTGGCAACAGGTGCTACAGCCTATCATGGAATACTACTCAGCCATCAAAAGGAATTCACTCTCGATACTCTCAACAACTTGGATGAGGTTTTATGCTGAGTGAAAAAAAGTCAATCCCAAAACGTTACACACTGTATCATTCCATTTATATAACATTCTTGAAATGATAAAATTATAGAAATGAAGAATACATTATTAGTGGTTGCCAGGGATTGGGGCCAGGGTGTGGGTATGGGGGAGGTGAGTCTGGCTATAAAAAGACAACGTGGAGTTCCTTATAGCATCAAAAATGTTCTGCATGTGGGCTGTGGTGATGGACACAGATCTACACATGTGAGAAAACTGTAGGGAAACACACACACACACACACACACACACACACAGACACAAATGAGTACAAGTAAAACTGGGAAAGTCTGACTGAGTATATTATACCATGTCAATACTCTGGTTCCGATATTTTACTACCTTACAGTTTTGCAAGATGTTACCATCAGAAAAAAAATTGGGTAAAAGACGCATGATATTTCTCTGCATTAATTTCTTACAACTACGTGTGAATCTACACTTAGTCCAAAATTTAAAAGCCTAAAAATTGCATATGTGGCTTGTGTTGTGTTTCTATTGGACAGCGCTGCCTTCAGGTTCCCATCTTTCCCGTATCTCCCTCCCCTTCCTTCGTCCAGCATGAAACCAGAGCTCCCCAGCCCCACAGTATCTGGCTCCTTTTGTTATGAAAGACCCCAGTGCCCATGGTGGGTAACCGACCTCTTTCCTTTCCGTTTCCGTCATCCCGAACTGGTAGTGGCCCAGGAGGAAGGGCCACACAGCCTTGCGGATCTCAGGCTGGATGCCCCCGTAGTAGATGAGGCGCAGCAGCTCCCGCTCCTCGTAACTCTGTGGTGGGTGGGGAGGAGCAAAGAGTTTGGTCAACAGAAAAATGGGGTGGCTTTAGTAGAGACGGAGTTTCATCATGTTGGCCAGATTGGTCTTGAACTCCTGACCTCCAGTGATCTGCCTGCCTCAGCCTCCCAAAGTGCTGGGATTACAGGTGTGAGCCACTGCACCCAGCCACCCTGAGCTATCTTCTGTTTTTGAGACAGAGTCGCTCTGTCACCTAGGCTGGAGTGCAGTGGTGTGATCTTGGCTCACTGCAACCTCCGCCTCCCAGGTTCAAGTGATTCTTCTGCCTCAGCCTCCCGAGTAGCTGGATTACCAGTACTTGCCA
Organism: Theropithecus gelada; assembly: GCF_003255815.1. NCBI lineage: Eukaryota > Metazoa > Chordata > Mammalia > Primates > Cercopithecidae > Theropithecus > Theropithecus gelada. The sequence continues at coordinate 25,299,644 of NC_037678.1, read as the reverse complement.
CCACATCCAGCTAATTTTTGTATTTTTAGTAGAGATCTGGGGTTTCACCATGTTGGCCAGGCTGGTCTCGAACTCCTGGCCTCATGTGATCCGCCCTCCTTGGCCTCCCAAAGTGCTGGGATTACAGGTGTAAGCCACCACACCTGGCCACCCTGAGCTATCTTCTCACCAATATTCCTCAACTCCTGTGCACTTATCCTTCTAGAATACTAATTGGCAACGCCCTAACTGTATCATTATGATCTACTTCCATGATCTACCTGGGGGTATGATCTACTTCTATGATCTACTTCCATGGTCCAGCAGTCCTGCTTCTTCAACCTAGCCCTCAGATATCCTGGCGTGAATAAGCAAAGTCATAGGCACTTGGGTATTTGTCGTGGCATCGTATGAAAAAATCAAACCCAGGCAACTCTCCAGCTGCGCATCGATGGGTGAACATGTGTCCCTACACGGGTATGCAACAGAGATGTAAAAGAGTGTGGGATACATCTATGGGAACCCACATAAAAAGGTGTTCAGATGGGTGCGGTGGCTCACGCCTGTAATCCCAGCACTTTTGGGAGACCGAGGCGGGCGGATCATGAGGTTAGGAGTTCCAGACCAGCCTGGCCAATATGGTGAAACCCCATCTCTAAAAATACAAAAATTAGCTGGGCGCAGTGGTACCCAACTACTTAGGCGACTTAGGCAGAAGAATCGCTTGAACCTGGGAAGTGGAGCTTGCAGTGAGCCGAGATTGCACCACTGCACTCCAGCCTGGGCAACAGAGTGAGACTCTGTCTCAAAAAAAAAAAAAAAAAAAAAAAAAAAAAAAGATGTTCAATGTGTATCGTTAAGTGAAAAAAAAAAAAGTTGTAAAACATGTAGTATGTAGGATGAGCCCATTTTTATAAAAAGAGAAAGGGCAGGCTATCATGAATTAATATTTTAATTAATTTTCAGCCCATTTTTGCCGTGTGCTTATTTGAAAATATTATCTTGCAATTATTAGTCTTGACTCAGCTCTAGGAAAATTTCTTGGCTGGGCGCAGTGGCTCACACCTGTAATCCCAGCACTTGGGGAGGCTGAGGCGGGCAGACCACCTGAGGTCGGGAGTTTGAGACCAGCCTGACCAACATGGAGAAACCCCGTCTCTACTTAAAATACCAGGCATGATGGCGCATGCCTGTAATCCCAGCTACTTGGGAGGCTGAGGCAGGAGAATTGCTTGAACCCAGGAGGCAGAGGTTGCGGTGAGCCAAGATTGTGCCATTGCACTCCAGCCTGGGCAACAAGAGCAAAACTCCATCTCAAAAAAAAAAAATTATCTAAAGCAAATTAATCCAAAGTGAACAATTCTAGCTGCTACATCATACACTAATATCTTTTGTGCACACTAGGATGACTTTAACAGGTATGTGATGCATTGTGGGGTTGAGTTTGTCTGTTTTCTAAAATTTCATTTTCAGGCAAAGGTTTTGCAGCTACAATTAGTCAAGCTGCGGGGCCAGCAGGTCCTAACTGCACATGCGCGGTGGGAAGGCTGCCCTGAAGGGCCCCGGGGCCTGTTCCCTCTCACCTATTCACATTCCAATATTAAAAGCCTATTTCACTTTAGTCTTAGGTGTACTCAACCATAATGGCAAGCTCATTTTTGTATTTTTAGTAGAGATGGGGTTTTACCATGTTGGCCAGGCTGGTCTCGAACTCCTGACCTCAAGTGATTCACCTGCCTGGGCCTCCCAAAGTGCTGGGATTACAGGCGTGAGCCACCGTGTCCGGCCCAGCTGATGCTTAATAATAAATGCTTATAGACCGATTTGTTCTTTACTCCTTCCAGGTGAGCATATGTTTTACCTCCCATTCAATCTCCCTACTCATGGGCAGAAGTGAGCTGTAGGTCTTGGAACTCTCAAGAAGAGAAGGGGAACTCCAATTTGCATATGCAGAATCCAGGCACATCAGCTCGAGTCCTGGGCTTATTTCTCAGATAATAAGATGACCCGCCGGGCGCGGTGGCTCAAGCCTGTAATCCCAGCACTTTGGGAGGCCGAGACGGGCGGATCACGAGGTCGGGAGATCGAGACCATCCTGGCTAACACGGTGAAACCCCGTCTCTACTAAAAAATACAAAAAACTAGCCGGGCGAGGTGACGGGCGCCTGTAGTCCCAGCTACTCGGGAGGCTGAGGCAGGAGAATGGCGTAAACCCGGGAGGCGGAGCTTGCAGTGAGCTGAGATCCGGCCACTGCACTCCAGCCTGGGCGACAGAGCGAGACTCCGTCTCAAAAAAAAAAAAAAAAAAAAGATGACCCCCCGGAGCCTCTGCACACTGCAGAGCAAGCCCGGCTAAGCCTTACTGTGCTGTCCTGAAGGTACTGCTCCCAGATCCCGGCTGTCAGCCCCTGTCCAGCATCGCAGGGCAAGTCCGGAGACACGATCATGTGATTGACCAGGGCTGACAGGTGGGTCCTCACGGTGGACAGGTGTCTGCAGTAGGCCAGCCCTGTTGAGGGAGGGAGGGCAAGTGTCATCATCCACCACCTGAAGCCCCTCACCTTGTCTCATGGGGCCTCCCAAATGCTGTCCCACCCCCCCATTTTTAAAAATTTTTGTTTCGAGACAGGGTCTTGCTCTATTATTTATTATTATCATGGCTCACCGCAGCCTCTACCTCCCAGGCTGATGCAATCCTCTCACCACAGCCCCCTGAGTAGCTGGGACTGGAGGCACGAGCCAGCATGTCTGGCTAATTTTTTATTTTTTGTAGAGACGAGGTTTCACCATCTTGCCCAGGCTGGCCTCGAACTCCTGGACTCAAGTGATCCTCCTGCTTCAGCCTCCTGAAGTGCTGGGATTACAAGCACAAACCACTGCACCTGGCCCACTCCTGTTCTTACTAAACGCCATGACTCAGTGAATTCTCGTCAACTTCCCCTTTTCCAGACAAGGAAGATGGAGCTTGATACACTTGCTGGCTGGACTGCTAAATAGCTTTATAACCACAGGGAAGTCTTATCACCTTCCTCAGCCTCAGTCAGGATGATGGCACCCTTCTCTGCTCTAAGCCAAAGCATTTAACTCATAGGCTAGAGGCAGAGAAGCGGCAGAAAGGAAGGTGGCCAGTGACTCTGTGGGCTTGCTGTGCCTCTGTCTGCCTCTAATCCATACAGCAAGAAAGAGAATGTGAAATGTGGACAACTCCTGTTCAAATTGCAGCTGAATGAGTATTTATCCAAAAGAAAGGAAATCAAAGAGATATCTGCACCCTCATGTTTACCACAGCACCCTTCACAATAGCCGAGATACAGAATGAACCTAAGTGTCCATCAATGAATGAATGGATAAAGAAACCGTGGTATACAAATGCAATGGAATATTCAGCCATAAAAAGAATGAAATCCTGTCATGTGCAGCAACGTGGATGGAACTGGAGGTTATGTTAAGCAAAAAACGCGAGGCACAGAAAGACAAATATCATATGTTCTTACTTACAATGGAATCTAAAAATGTAGTTTTCATGGAGGTAGAGAGTGGACTGGTGGTTACCAGGGGCTAGGAAGGGAAGGAGGTAGGAGGAGGATGCAGAGACGTTGGTTAATGGTACAAAAATACAGTTAGATGGAATATGCTCTTGTATTGGATGGTATAGTAGGGAAATTATAGTTAATAATTTACTGTATATTTCAAAATAGCTATTAAAGAAGAACCGTCATGTTCCCCAAATGAAGATAAATGTTTGAAGTGATGAATTTCACAATGACATGGACTTGATCAATACACAATGCATACATCTATCAAAATATCCTATGTACCCCTAAAATATGGACAAACACAATATATGTATCAAAAAATAAATAAAAAACAGGGCAGTCCAGTGGCTCAAGCCTGTAGTCCCTGCACTTTGGGAAGCCTAGGTGGGCAGATCTGTTGAGCCCAGCAGTTCAAGACCAGCCTAGGCAACAAAGTGAGACCATATCTCTACAAAAAAAATACAAAAAATTAGCCAGACATGGTGCCACGTGCCTGTAGTTCCAGCAACTCACGCCTGCAGTTCCAGCTACTTGGGAGGCTGAGGTGAGAGGATCGCTTGAGCCAGGGAGGTAGAGGCTGCAGTGAACCGTAATTGTGCCACTGCACTCTAGCTGGGATGACAAGGCGAGACCCTGTCTCAAAAAACCTAAAATAAAAATAGAAATTTTAAATTTTAAAAAAAGAAAACAAAAATTGCAGCCGAATTAAAAAGACCCCCCTAAGTCAGTAACCAGGGAGATGCTGAAGGGGCACCAAGTTTGCTTTCAAAGATGGCCCTGCCTTCTTAAAGCATGCCTACCAACATGCCACCCCTTATCTGGCCCACACTGGCACCTGGAGGATGTTAGGTAAAGTGCCTGAGCAAATGCCAGCCTCTGCTGTTTGCTCTGGCTGTGCCCCTTCCTTCTGGCTCTCCAAGACTATTTCATCCTCAATTCTCAGAGAGAACCCTGGACCTTCTGGAGACTGCAGACTAAATCTTAACAAAAGAGACAATCATAGTGATGATGAGGAGGAGGAGGATGACGACGATGATATAATAGCTAACACACAACACACACTGCATGGCAAGGAGCTATTCCCAGAGTTACGTAACTTAACTCATCCCCTTCTTCCCACAACCCTAGAAATTAGTTACTACTATTATCTCCATCTTTTTTTTTCTTTTTGAGACGGAGTCTCGCTCTGTCGCCCAGGCTGGAGTAAAATGGTGTGATCTTGGCTCACTGCAACCTCCGCCTCCTGGGTTGAAGCGATTCTCCTGCCTCAGCCTCCCGAGTAGCAGAGACTGCAGGCGTGCGCCACCACACCCGGCTAATTTTTTTTGTATGTTTAGTAGAGATGGGGTTTCACCATGTTAGCCCAGCTGATCTCGAAATCTTGACCTCAGGTGATCCGCCCGCCTCGGCCTTTGGAAGTGCTGGGATTACAGGCATGAGCCACCATGCCTGACCATTATCTCCATATTATAGATGGAGTAAACTGAGGTACAAACTGGTTATGTCACATGCCCAAGTCACATCGCTGGGATCTGAAACCAGGCCACCTCGCTCCAGAACTCGGGGTCTCAGTCACCGTCACAGATGAGCCACATCGACCAACAACATTGTTCCAGACCCATCTCAACCCCCCACCCCTTCCTGCAGGAAGAGCTTCCATTTGGGTCTAATAAATACTTGCCCAAAGCCTGCTTCGTGCCAGGTCCTGCATTAGGCACTGCGGATGGGTGGTAACAGAACAGATAAAACCCCTGCCCTAGTGGAGTCACACTCTCCCCGCCTCTCCAGGCACTCAGGGTGTGAGCGCCACTGCTGTTTCACAGGCCCATGCAGGTTGTATTAAGATATTTCTAGAATCCCTGAATATACACACACATTTCATCTTCCCCATATAGGCTGTGAGGCTGGGGAAATAAAACCGAAAAATCAAGACAGCGGCGACGGGCATGAAGGCGCATGCCTGTAATCCCAGCACTTTGTGAGGCTGAGGTGGGTGGATCACCTGAGGTCAGGAGTTTTGAGACCAGCCTGGCCAACATGGTGAAACCCCGTCTCTACTAAAACAGAAAAATTAGCTGGGTGTGGTGGCAGGTGCCTGTAATCCCAGCTACTCGGGAGGCTAAGGCAGGAGAACGGCATGAACCTGGGAGGTGGACCTTGCAGTGAGCTGAGATCACGCCACTGCATTCCAGCCTAGGCGACAGAGTGAGACTCTCCCTCAAAAAAAAAAAAAAAAAAAAAAGGCTAGGCATGGTGGCTCATGCCTATAATCCCAGCACTTCGGGAGGACGAGGTGAGTGGATCACAAGGTCAGGAGATCAAGACCATCCTGGCTAACACAGTGAAACCCCGTCTCTACTAAAAATACATAAAATTAGCCGGGTGTGGTGGTGGGCACCTGTAATCCCAGCTACTCCGGAGGCTGAGGCGGGAGAATGGCGTGAACCCAGGAGGCGGAGGCTGCAGTGAGCGGAGATCACGCCACTGCACTCCAGCCTGGGTGACAGAGCGAGACTCTGTCTCAAAAAAAAAAAAAAAAGAAAAGAAAAGAAAAGAAAAGACAGCAGAGAGGAAAACACAAAGCTTTTGGAGTCAGACAGGCCAGGATCTGAGTCCCAGCTCTGCTGCTTGTTAGCTGTGTGACCTTAGACAAGTCATTTTGCCTCTCTGTGCCTTAGTGTCTTCATCTGTTAAATGGAAATAATCAGAACATAAGTATTATGAATTTAATATTTAAGTTTTGGGGGAGGGATAAGGTCACCTTACTCGTGCTGCAGCTTCTGCTCATGAGAGAAGGAAACTGACATTCATTGAGCATCTACAGCATGCAATACTAGGCGCTAGGGGCTTTCTACATGGTCCTCATTCAATCCTGAAAACAAGTCCTCCGCTGCAGCACCTGGGGATGCAGTGGTGATTAAACCAAATCTCTGCCCCCAGGGGACCCCACTGTCAAGACCCAGGGATAAAATTTCTCCCGTCAGTAGACAAGGAAACTGAGGCTCAGAGAGGTTCATGTAATGTCACTAAAACCAGACATTTAGGGAATAGAGAAGGAGAGGTCCAAATTCCAGAGCCAGTATCTCTTGATGTTGCTGGCATACAGCAGGCACCAATAGCTGCTCCACGGAGACACACTGGCAATGAAGCCCTATACGTACATCCATAGAAGGCTCTGGAGAGGATCTGGTACTTCATATTGTCACAGAGAAGTTTCAGGGGAGCCCTGCAGGTGGAGAAAGAGGGAGATGCTTAGAATAGATCCAAACACAGCCCAGATTTTCTGGAGAGGGTAACCATGTGTTATCTCTAGAGGGCAGATTAAAATCAACCAATCAGGGGGACTGTAGGGAGGGCACCTATTATCTCTACTTGTACAGCATTATCGCCTCTTCTGCTACCAGCCCCAATATTCCCCTGAGAAATCACGCTCTCCACAACTCTCTGTCTGTGTGGTTTGCATGGGGATGACTCTGCCCACTACAGGACTCAGGTTGGAGTCATAGTGATTGGGGCAGAGATGGTCATGTGACCCAACCTGAGCCAGTGAGAATTAGCCCTGGGACTTTTGTTGGAATTACTAGGTAACAGACACTTCTCTGCTTGGGTTTCTAAGCCAGTGGGATATCGGGCAGTGGCTGCTGGGAGCCATCTTTGCCACTGCATAGGAAGCGCCTGTCTGAGGATGGAACCATCATAGAGGCAAGCAGAGCCAAGAGCTGAAGAAACAGAGATTCCTATTTCGATCATCTGTATCCAGCCATGCCTGAAGCCACTGTGTCTCTGAACTTCTCAGTTATGCCAACACATTTCCTTTTTCACTTGAACCAGTTTGAAGTAGGTTTCTATCCCTTGCAGAAAGCATTCTGATTTCTAAAGTGATCCAGCTGAATCAAGCTAAACCAAATTGGGATTCGGAATCTGACTGATTGCTAAGTAGGTGACGTCTCAAAGCTTCTCTTTGGGAATTTTTGGGAATTTTTTTGGCTAAAAGAGGTGAGAGGAGTCAGATTCTAGCATTGTTGGAGAAATCCAGGACACTGAAGGGAGTGTTGTACACTCTCGTAGAGGATAGAATGGAAGAATATCTGCGTATTTATTCTCAGGATATCCCAGGAGACATCCAGAAAAACAGGTAGACTGGGGCAGGGCAGGAGGAGCATAGCTGACGTCCTCCACTTAGGCATACGGAGGCAGGTAGGAACATTAAGCAGGAAAGAGTCCCCCTTTGTGCCCTCAGGTTGGTGAGGCTCAGACTTGCTCAGGTTACATGAGAACAGGATCGCATCAACAGCTTTCCCACTGTAGACTTTGCTTTCTGCAAGGTAGTGAGTTCTCCATCACTCAAGGTGTGTAAGCAGATGCTACAACAGGAGAGGGGGCAATGGGTTATAGCAGCCTTTCTCACTGGTCCATGGACCATCAGCCCAAGAGTTACTCAGAGTTTCTCCAACATGTGGATTCCTGGGTCCCGCACATACCTACTCAGTCAAGACCTCTAGGAAGTAGTCCAGGAACTGGTATGTCTTGCCACCTAGGCCAGGTGATTCTGATGCACAATAAGAGAATCTCCAGGCCGGGTGCAGTGGCTCACGCCTGTAATCCCAGCACTTTGGGAGGCCGAGGCAGGCAGATCACTTGAGGTCAGAAGTTCGAGACCAGCCTGGACAACATAGTGAAACCCCATCTCCACTAAAAACACAAAAATTAGCCAGGAATGGTGGTGCGTGCCTGTAGTCCCAGCTACTCAGGAGGCTGAGTCAGGAGAATTGCTTAAACATGGGAGGTGAGCCGAGATCACCCCATTGCACTCCAGCCTGGGCGACAGAGAGAGACTCTGTCTCAAAAAAAAAAAAAAAAAGAATCTCCAGTAATATTAGCACTTCTCAAACTTCAAAGTATACACATGGTCTTGAAACCATGTTAAATACAGGTTCTGAATTTGCCCAGGTGCTGATGTTGGTTCACAGACCACACCCTGAGGAACCAGGGGGTTGGATGACTTCAAAAATTTGATGCCGACTCCCACCTCTTACATCCTATGGCTGATGACTGGACCATCCACTGGGACAGAAGCCCCGCAAGGACAAAAGGGTTCCATTCTCTCAGGCCAGGCCAGGTTGGACCAGGTGAAAACAAAACTAGTCTCATGAACTGGCTGAATAGTTTCAAAGAGACAAAAGATCTATGGGCAAACAGGAGATGAGCTTGAGATTTAACTTTATACAACAAAACAGGAAGTGACATTTACTGAACAGTACCATGTGCAGGTGCCACATTCTGGCCACTTTAAACCATTACCTGAGCTGGTCCTTACCACAGCCATATAAAGTAAGAACTGGAATTTCCACTGTGTGGAGGCGCAAACTGAGATGTGGTTGTCATTAAATTATAGTTCTGGGATCATTCTGCCTTCTAGGTGTATGGTAGGGCTGCACTTGCTGTCCCCTTGTGGATGGGGCCAATGGGCTGTGAGTGGATATGACATGTGCTGCTTTTGGGCAGAGCCTTTTTATTGTGGGTTCCAATCTCTGCAGAGTTACCTTTCCCTGTCACTGTGACTGGCAACATTCAAGATGGTAGCTGCTCCATCACCCAGGCCCTTTAGTGTGGAAAAAATAGCACCAGATGACCCAAGATAGAAACACAGCATGCATGATAAATAAACTTTTGTTATAAAAAAGCCACTGAGATGTTAGGACTGTTTGTTACTGCACCATAACCTTGTTTATCCTGACTAATACATGTGACCCTTTAACAGCTAGGATTTCATGGCCAGGATTTAACCCATATCTGCCTGAGTCCACAGGTTATGTCATTCTGAATTCAGGCCAGGGTAAGATATGGGCATCTACAGATCTCTGGTACATCCTTCAGCTTCCTCCATCAGCAGCTCAGGCTCCTCATACCTCTCGTGGTTGCAGCCATTGGTTGAGCCACCATCAGCCGAGCCACTCTGTGAACAGGAGGAACAGGAGGACTTCCGGGGACTGGGTTGCCATAGGGATGGGAGGTTGCTCACGGAGACATCCATCAGATCCTGGGGCACTGTGGTGGATAGAAGGAGGGGCAGAAGAATCACCCTGGTTAAGCCTATGTGGGTCACAGAAATCTCACCCCAGAGCAAGCAGTTCACCCGCCCCAGCCAGCACAGAGATAGGAAAAGACCCTGAAGGTGACAGTAGGAAACAGCAGCCCCGAACATCCTTGAGTCTGCCTGATCCAATGAAAGCCACCACCAAAATCTGGTGGCCCTGAGAGATGGGCAGAGCTGATGACAGCCAAAGAGAAAAGAAGAGGACACAGAGAGCCAAGAGCCAAGAAAACAGGCCCAATCCCAGAGCAGGAAGCCAAACCTCACCATGTTGTCACTTAGTCATACTAACAGGATGCTGCAGGAGGGAAGGGGAGCCTGCTGGGTGATTCTGGAGAAGAGACAGGCCTCACGGGTGAGATGGAAGGGAGCCTGACTCAACAGATGAGGCAGGGCACCCAAGTGCCAGAGACCCAGTGAAGCCCCTGCTGATGAAGAGGGCACCTGCGCTGTCCATGGTTCTGAGGCTAAAGCTGCTCCACCAAGTGGGTCTCAAACATATTAGCGACTCCCTAAAATCATGTGGGAGGCTTGTTAAAAAGCAGTATGACTGCCTCACACTCTGGCCTACTCAACTAAATCCTGGAGACAGAGCTCTCAAATCTGTATTTCTAAAGCAATTTTGATACAGCAAGTACATTCGACAGACTCTGATTTCCCAACTTGTGGACACTGGTGATTCCTGACCAGCCATTCTCAGGATACAGCACTCATAGCTTCCTTTATTTTTCTTTCTCAGCTTCATAAAAACTGCAGTGTCTACAAAGCCACGTAACAAACATACTGGGGACATTCGCATTACAATTTCTATAGTCAATTTCCTGGCCTCTTGGTAGTCCTAGACAGGCACAAAAGCTTTATTTTCTTTAAAACAGGGATCCATAAACTTTTCCTGCAAAGGGACAGCTAGTAAATATTTTAGCGTTTGCAAGCCGTTTGGTCTCTGTCATAAGCACTTGACTCTGTTGTTGTAGTGCAAAAGTAGCCATAAACAAAATGTTAAAAAGGAAGCGTGCGCACATTCTAGTAAAATAAATAAAACTTTATTTATAAATACTGAAATATGAATGTTGTATCATTTTCATGTCACAAAGTATTACTCTCCTTTTGGCTTTTTTGGATCATTTAAAAATTGAAAAACCATTCTTAGCTCATAGGCTGGTACAGAATGGGGCTGAATTTAGCTCATGAGTCTTAGTTTTCTTTTTCTTTTTCTTTTTTTTTTTTTTTTTTTTTGAGACGAAGTCTCGCTCTGTTGCCCAGGCTGGAGTGCGGTGGCCACGTCTCAGCTCACTGCAAGCTCTGCCTCCTGGGTTCATGCCATTCTCCTGCCTCAGCCTCCCGAGTAGCTGGGACTACAGGCACCGCCACCTCGCCCGGCTAGTTTTTTTTTTGTATTTTTTAGTGGAGACGGGGTTTCACTGTGTTAGCCAGGATGGTCTCCATCTCCTGACCTCGTGATCCGCCTGTCTCGGCCTCCCAAAGTGCTGGGATTACAGGCTTGAGCCACCGCGCCAGGCCGAGTCTTAGTTTTGTAATCCCTGTTGTAGGAAGTGAAGAGAGTGGCACACTTTTTCTCCCATGTGTCATGGTCCCCACAGGACAGCTGGTAATACCCTGACTCTTCCCTTGGGCCCCAAGGTAAGGGAGAGTTGTGGAACTGGTCCTCTGGCTGTCGGAGCTCCGTAGCTGACAAGGTCAGCCCCTACCCACTGACAGAAGAGGAAGCTGCTATATGATGTAGTTCTCGCAGCCACCAAATGTGGCTTGTTACACTATTCTTCCCCATGTAACTCACCCATGAGCTAGCCAAGGAAGACCAGTAAGCCCCTGTAAAATGTTCTAGAAAAATAGCCCCAGTTCTTAGCCAATCTCAGGGGTGCACTGACCAGTTTAGCCCAAGCGTTCTCAGGGGTGCACTGACCAGTTTAGCCCAAGCGTGGTAACCGTGCCTTCCTCCATCTCAGCCTCTCACACTCGCATCCACACAGATAACACCAATTGATCCCTTTGCTACTGAACCTACAACACTGCAAGCTGCCTTCCATAGGGTGGAGGCTAGACAGCAGGAGGGCATCAATCTCTCTGTCTCCATCTCCCTTCCTGCCTCCATCTCCCTTGGGACTAGGACTCAAATGACAACATGGCAGAGGTGGCTGGCACCCAGCCCCCAGGGAAGGGGAGATCCCAGACATTACTGGGGGGCTGCTCCTTCAGGCTCGGCGTGGGGAGAGTAGTGTCCCATCTGGCTCGCTCCCACTGACTCCCTCTGGCCACCACCAGCATGGACTGGCCTGCAGGAACCATCATCCAGGCAGGGCCCACAGAGATGGAGGAAGTGCTGCCTAAGAAGTCGGGGGCAACTTGAGATACAAAACAGAAAGAACCAGTGAGGTGGGGGTTCGGAGCCACCTCAGGACACTGAGATAGCTGGAAGAGTCCGTTTCTGGGGGCTCCAAACCTCCCCCTCCCTGGCTCCACACAGATTCCACATATACTGTGTTCAATTAGAAGAAAGAATGCCGATTTTTATAACGTGCCTACTATGTGCTGAGTGTCAGGCTAGGCAGTTTGCGACCTGAGCAAACCTAAGGAAACCAGTTATTGTCCTTCACGACCCTGTGAGGGATGCATCCTCCCTCTTCCGCTTTGCAGAAGAAGAAACTGAGGCTCAGAATGATGGCACAACTTAATCACCCAAAGCCCTGCCAGGCGGTAGGCCATTTGCAAGTCATCCCTCCTTGCAAAATGGGGGATGGTGATGACAACCTGGGAGGGCTATGGTGAGGACGGAATGAATTAAGATAAGGACATATCTAGTCTTTTTTGACTGAAGTCCCTCTCCTCTTTCCCCTAACAACAGCTGTCCCTACTGAGTACAGTACTATCATTATCCCCTTTTACAGATTGGAAAACTGAGGCATGGAGAGTTTAAGCAACACGCCCAAGACCACCCAACTAATAAGCAGAGGAGCCAAGATCCCAACTCAGGGGATTTGACTTTCTTTTTTTTTTTTTTTTTTTTTTTTTTTTTGAGGTAGGGTCTTGTTTTGTCATCCAGGCTGATGTACAGTGGCACAGACATGGCTCACTGCAGCCTTGATCTCCCAGGCTCAAGTGATCCTCCATCCTCAGTCTCCTGAGTAGCTGGGACTACAGGCACATGCCAGCATGGCCAGCTCATGTTTTTAAAATTTTTTGTAGAGATGGAGTTTCGCCATGTTGCCCAGGCTGGTCTCGAATTCCTGGGCTCAAGCCATCCTCCCACTTCAGCCTCCCAAAGTGCTGGGATTACAGGCATGAGCCACTGTGCCTGGCCTGAGGACTTGACTGTCATCCTACTCTTTCTACCTCAGCTGGTTTCTCATAGGCACTTCTCTCCACACCATCTGTTCTCAACCTGGGCAATCCTGTCGATGTTTGGAGACACTTTGGGTTTTCACGCCTTGGGGATTAATTAGGTGCTACTGTTGTCTAGTAGCTGGAGGTCAGGGATGCTGCTCAACATCGTACACAAGGCAACCCCCACACAAGAAATTATTCAGCCCTAAATGTCAACAGTGCTGAGGCTGAGAAATCCCACGCTAGACCAGCACTATCCAATAGAAACACAATCAAGGGGCTGGGAGGTGGCTCACTCCTGCAATCCCAGGACTTTGGGAGCCCGAGGCGGATGAGTTGCTTGAGCCCAGAAGTTCTAAGCCCAGCCTGGGCAACATGGCAAAACCCCATCTCTACAAAAAATCAAAAAAAAAAGTAGGCAGGTATGGTGGCTTGTGCCTGTGATTCCAGCTACCCAGGAGGCTGAGGTGGGAGGATCAATTGAGCCCAGGAGGTCGAGGCTGCAGTGAGCCACGATTGCACCACTGTACTCCAGCCTGGGCAACAGAGCGAGATTATATATAATCTTTATTTACAAAAACAGGTGAATGGGCCGAATTTGGCCCATGAAAAGGGGTTTGTTGACTTCTGATTTAGGCCCTCTTTCAGAAAGAACTTCATACCTCTCACAGATAGAAACCTGTCACAGATGGAAACCGTAAGATGACTGTTTTTGTTAAGCCTGTGAGGCTCAAGCCCCAGAAAATCAACCAAGGATGCGGTTGCCATTTCCATGTGGGTTGAAGCTGACCTTGAGAATGAAGGCAGTGAAAGCACAATGCCTGCTCCCTGCCAGTCAAAACGATGTGCATGGAGTGGTGGTTACAGGCACAGGCTCTGGAGCGAGACCTCCTACGTTCAAATCCCAGCCATGACAAGAATTAGTTATGTGATCCTGGACTGGTCGCTTAACCCTTCTGTGAATCAGTTTCCTCCTTGCAAAATGGGGGATGGTGATGACAACCTGGGAGGGCTATGGTGAGGATGGAATGAATTAAGATAGGGACAGCGGGACAATGGACAGAAGTGGGCCTGGCACACAGTGGCACTCAAGACACGATATCTGCTATTGCTTACTAAGCATCTGCCAAGCGCCAGGCCCCATGTCAGGTCACCAGGTGTTTTAGGAATGATCTTGCTGATTCCTCAGAATATGATGCTGGTGGGGAGTGCTGTTACCCCATTCTACAGAGAAGGAAGTGAGGTCTGTGGAGGACAGGTCACTTAACCACACCGCAGTGGCAGAGCTCAATACAGTGATGCATTCTTTTCTCTAAACCAATGGCTCTCAACCAGGGGCAATTTTGCCACCCTTCAGAGGACACCTGGCCATGCCTAGAGACATATCTGGTTGTCACAACTTAGAGCAAAGTAAGTTTGCTACTTGGCATCTAGCGGGTGTTCAACATCCCACAATGCACAGGACCACCTCCTACAACAAAGAATTATTCCATCCCAAATGACAGTAACACTAAGGTTCAGATGTCCAATTCTAGATAAACTGAATTAGTTGGGTGTTTCCTCAAGGGCAGACGAGGATCCAAGTGCAAGTTCCAAAGGCACATCAGTAAGGGAGGGGCAAACTGAGACAAAAGAAGAAAAGGGGAGGGAGTAAAGGGTTAGTGGCCAAGCAAGTTACCAATAGAGGTAACTATGCTTAATCTTCCAAGGAAGCTCTAGGAGTCTGTGCAGAACATGTATGTCAGAGTTTGCCTCACAAAGGGAGAGGGAGCTGGGACGTTGATACACTAACTCCTATCAGCCATGAGCTGAGGGCTGCTCCAGAGAGGCACTGGTTCCCTGATGCTTCCAATATGCCCCATCCCTGGCCAGAAGGGACTCTTGCGGCCAGAGAAAACCCTCAGGCAAAGAGATACTGAGACAGAGAGCTGCAGTTGGTAGCTGAACAGCATGCACAGAATGAGAAATGCTGAGGTTGTGGGTGAGCACAGCCAGTGTCTGTTCCACTGGCCTTCATCAAGCCACAGGAGGATGACATGGAGAATCTCCAAATAAACTAAACACCCAGCACTCTGCCTAGCTCCCAGCGGGAGTGTGCACATTGCCTGTTGGATGAGAAGCTGTGGAGTTTCCTGGGAAGGCAACTACAGGGGATCTAGCCCTCTCTGATAACAGGCTCTCGAGTGGAACTCTTAATGAATGTTGGTCTTCACAGGGGTGGGAAGCCCAAGTTCTCGGGCAACAGGACAGAAGCTTGCTCAGCATCCCACGGGATTTCACTCTCATACATGGAGCCTTTTCAGCCTTGGGGCCCACAAGAGCCTTGGTGTCTGGCCAGGATTTTGAGCACCTGGTTCCATGGAGTGGCTGGGAGGCCCTGATCCAGGGCAGGAACAGACATGGTCATGTACACTTCAGGACACTCTGTAGTGCTTAAGGGATTCCAGCCTTGTCCAGGAGGACATCTGCTCTCAAAAGAGCCTCTCACTGCCCAGCACGTGGCTCCTTCAGCAAAGGGAGGCTCAGAGCCATTATCCTTGGATGGGAACATCAGGGCCGCTGCATGTTAAATAAAATGAAGTGAACAGAAAGAGCCTACCACTCAATACTGATTTGTTTAACAGACACCCATACCATGCTTCATAAATGCCAGGCCCTCTTCTAAGTACTTTTCAAATCTTAATTCACTGAATCCTCACAATAGCCCCGCAATGATGACGCTCTTAGCAGTAAGAACTTCCATTTGCTACGCGTCTGTGTCACGAAGGCATCGTGCAACCTGCTTCCCATTCACCATCATCTCACGTGCTTCGCCTCTATTGGTGTCAAGTTTGGCTACAACTTACTGAGGGCCTACTGTGTGCGAGGCCTTACTCCATGGGCTCTACAATGAATATTTCATCATCTCATTGACTCTTTATAAGGGGAAGTAGAATATTAACAACAACAACATTTGAGTGTGTTGTATGTGTGTGAAATGCCTTATCTCATTTAAAAAATATTTTAATTTGCATTTATTTTGAGACAGGGCCTCACTTTGTTGTCCAGGCTGGAGTGCAATGACACAATCACGCCTTATTGCAGCCTCGACCTCCCCAGGCTCAGGTGATCCTCCCACCTCAGCCTCCCAAATAGCTGAGACCACAGATGCATGCCACCACGCCTGGCTAATTTTTGTATTTTTTGTAGGGACAGGGTTTCATCATGTTGCCCAGGCTGGTCTTAAACTCCTGGGCTCGGGCAATCCAAAGTGCTCCCTCCCAAATTTCGACCTCCCAAAGTGCCAGGATTATGGGTGTGAGCCACCATGCCCGGCCGCCTTACCTCGTTTAATCCCCAGAATGACTTATGTAACTGGTGCTATGAACATGCCCATTTTACAGATGAGGAAACTGAGGCACAGAGGGCTGAGATGACTTGCCCAAGTTCAGCCAAGATTCCAGAACCTATGCCATTGCCACTACCCCAGGCCACCTCTCCTAGTGTCTTTATTAGACAAGTAGAGGGTGGTTATTGTTCTTATTTGGGGGGGAACTGAGGCTACCAAGAAACCAACTTTGTTTCCAGATCTTCCTGTTAGCCCCAGAATCCAGATCTGTCATCTTCTAGTTTCAAACACCTGGAATCATTTTCAGCATCAGTTAGCAGGTGACTCCCTGGGGCCCGGGACAGAGCAGCTCACCGAATTCCGACTGCATGCCAGGGTAGATGATCCTGAACACGTAATCCGTGGCCTCGTCGTCGTCTTTGTCTGAAGATGTGGACTCGGCAGAACCCTGAGGGCTTCGCTTACGCAGTTTAGGAAACACTTTGCCCTGCAAGAACATGTCCCAAAGCAAGATCCTTGGGACACACCTGTCCCCACAACTTGCTTAGTCTGAGGGTATCAGTGGGGAGCGCATGAGGCCACACAGCCACATAAGGGCACACAGGCAAAAACAACCACCCTCTGTGACCAGCCTCCACCCCAGCCTCCCCGGGTCCCCATGATCACTCACCTTACCCCGCTGGGACCACAGTGGTGGGTCCAACTGCCCATGCGGGAGCAGCCCATTCTCCAGGCACGAGAGGAACTGCAGGAGGTGCCCACCCTTGGGGAAGCGGAAGGGCGGCCTCTGGATCCCGTCCTGGCTGACCAATACCACTGTCCCGCCGCTGTCCACTGCCGCCACCAGCAGCCAGAGAAGACCCAGTGGGAAGTCACTATGAGGCACGGTGACAGCCCCTTCCTGCAAACACATCCCCCAGGGGTGCCAAGCCAGACCCAGGGATCCTGCTCTGAGGCTCTGGGAAAGGCCTGGGCAAAGGTCAGGAGCAGTTTTTACCTCCCCGGAGTCTCTCTCATCTCACCCACCATCCACCTCTGACTGGGGACAACAGGACAAAGTCAAGAAGAACCAAGCTGACCTTCCTGACATTAACCACCAAAAGAAAAAGATGCCCCCTAGCACCCTACGCTCCTCAGGAATCCTTTACAAATCTACCCAACCTATTTTTGTATGGAAGCCTTCAACTTCCCGTGTCTTGGGGCAGTAGCTGACTCTGGCTAGCATGTATTGAGCACTTACTGAGTATAAGCACAGCATGTTAGAGGCACTGTCTTATTGAAATACAATATCCCTAAGAGTCCTATCTACTACTGCCTATTTTACAAATGATGAAACCAAAGCTCAGAGAGGTTAAGTTAACTTCCCCCAAGGTCACACAGCTGATCGATGGCAGAGTCATCTAAGCATTATCAGTGCTTAGTGTCAGCAACTAATGCCATAGCCATAGGTGGATTTCATGCTGAGCCCTTAACATCCATCCTTTCATCTTCACAACTACCCCATGAGAGGGTCCTGTTGTAATTCCCATGTTACAGATGGGGAAACTGAAGCACAGAGAGGTGAGGTCCCTTGCCCAAGGTTGCACAGCTAATATGGGGTGTCCACCATATCACTGTCATACAACGCTAATGAATAGGCAGGGGTGGAGACAGGCAGGGGATCCAAGAGGATCAGAGGATCACAGCCCCCTTCCTGTCCCCACAGTCCCTACCTTGCTGGTGGCAGTGCAGGTAGACAATCTCCTCCAGGCGGATGGTCATGGCATAGTCCCAGTAGACGCTGGAAGTGGAGGGACGGTCAGGCTTGCAAGACTTCTACCTACCCCACTGTGCAGAGGGGCTCAGACGCCAGCAGACCACACCCAGGAGCTCCTCCACCCTTCCCACTAGGTCCCCAGCATCTGTGTCCCATCCTGCCCAGACTTTATCTCCCCTTCTTCTGGTCTCAGAACCCCAATTTTCCGAGGTTACCATCCTCCCTACCTCTAGTCCATATGGGGTGAGGTGAGGTGGACCCCACCCACTCTCCACCCTGGGACTCCAGGAATGGCCACCTGACCCAGGCCTGGTCAATCAACCTGTCCCACTGTTCCAGCCACAGTGTTCAGTGCAGGACTGACTCCTGACTCTGGCAGAACCAATGAGACTCAATTATTAGGTTTCCACTTGAATGACTGGGAAAGAGATGCCTCATTCTGTCTGGAGAGTAGTGGTAAGGGCAGAAGTCTGAAGATGGAAGCGACTATGCCTAAGAATGGCGTCAAAAGACAGGAAGACAGAGCAAAGAGATGGAAAGAGTGGAGGTCCCCGTCATTCAAGTCCCTGGATCCATCCATGCCTGAAGCTACTGCCCGTGGAGTTTTCAGTTCATGTGGGCCAGTGCTTAAGTCAGCTTGAATTTGGTTTTCTCTAACTGGCGTCTAGGAGTCTTGACTAAAACACATCCTAACTCCAGGCCACTATGTGTCCATGTGCAGCAGTTAGAATAGCCACTCAGTAGCTTCACAGGTCCCCAGCAGTGCAACTTGAGGGTTTCTCTGAGCCTCAGTTTCCTCATCTATAAAATGGGGACTAGAATAACACCCATCCCATTCTGTTGCTGTGAGGATTAAATAGAATCACGTATTTGAAGGGCTCAGCACAGAGATGATACATTAACAAGTGCGTACCTGGGACGTGGTCCCTATGATTATGTCTTTAAGCGTTTCCATTTCCAGCTCAAAACCTTGCTGCTGTCCTGTCCCGAAACAAATAGCTTTTCTCATCAGAACACACCAGGAGGTGGAGGCCACAGGAACTTGGGCTTTGTGGTGGCCATGGAAATGCACCACTCAGATCTCCTTCAGAAGACCTTGCTGAGGGGAGCAGAGCGGATTAACTTCAGAGGGCACCCCCTGGATCTATCACCACATTTGCACTGAAGCCATGCTTCCCTTAGGCTGCTCCCAGCCAGGACCTAGCATGCCGGAGTACTAGTGCCACTCATTCCTGTGAGACAAGGAACTCCTCCAACAGTCAATGGTCCACTGGAGACTTCCAACTGACCTGGCCAAACGGTCTTAGAGCCGTGCTGTGTCTCAGTCTCCTTCTGCCCGACCTTCCTTCCTTCCTCCTCTTCCTCCCTGCATGGCGGTCTGAAGGCTCTCCCTGTCTGCTCCTGCCCCTCCCTTAACCTGCACAGGTGTGTCCCCAGTAAATCTCTGCTGGTCCAATACTGTCTTGGTGCCTGCTTCTTGGAGGACCCAAACTAACACAGGCTTCAAAGTCAGCAGCGTTCAAATCCCACTTCCACCAGAGACCTTAGCCAGTTCCTACCTCAGTTTCTGGCCCTCAGTTTCCCCAGCTGTGAAATGAAAAAAGTGGAATAGGCTCAGAAAAACCTTCAAGTCGTGCTGCTGGGGACCTTTCCTCTTGGAAAGCCCTTCCTGCCCTGGCCTGTACCAGAATCAGCCTCACCAGAGTTCACGGAGGTAAATGTCCTTTGAAGACAGCCAAGGACACAAGGGCAACACCCTCTGTTGAGGCCCTCCCATACCCAGTCTAGTCAGGGTGTCCTCCCTGGGCTCCCACAGCCCCGTGTGCCCGTCACGCTGGGTTGCAACCACCTGTCCTCTCCTCTGATTCCCCAAAGGGTGCTGAACACCTGCAGAAGGGCTCTGTTTTGTTTGCTTCTCTGTGATGCTCAGAGAATATTCACAGTGCCTAGTGAATGCTGAGCACTGGAAATGCCCAGTGAACAAAGCCGCCAGCCATCAGCAAGGAGGAGCTCTGTGGCCATAGTCTCTTTGGATCCATGAATATGACACCAACAGCCCCCATGACTGAGAGCCCTGTCCAGGTGCCAGGCTCCCAGCTAAGGGTTTTCCATGCACTTCTGTTACATAAATTCTCCCTATATGCTTATTCAGAGGTTCCCTTACTACATTCCCATCTTACAGATAAATAATCTGAGGCTCAAGGAAGTGGAGCTGATTGTCCCAGGCCGCATAGCTAGGAAGGAGCAAGGGCTGTTTCTGGTTTTCTTTTGCATGTTTTAGCAGCTTTACTGAGGTATAATTTACACACCATAGAATTTACTCACTGTAAGTGTACAGTTTGATGAGTAAATATACAGATTTGGGCAACCATCATCACAAGCCAGTTTTAGAACATTTTTACCACCCCCAAAAGGTTCCTGTTGCCTGTTTGTGGTCAATCTTCCTTCCCACCCACAGCCCTAGGCAACCAAGAGTCTGCTTTCTGACTCCACAGATGTGCCTTTTTCTGGACATTCCATCTAAATGGAATCCTACAACATGTGCCCTTCATGGCTGGCTCCTTTCATGTGATATAAGGCTTTTGAGGTTTGTCCATGTTGTAATGTCCACTGGTGATTTATCCCTTTTTATAGACAAGTAATATTCTGTTGCATGGATGGACCACAGATGTCTACATCCATTCTTCAGTTGATGGGCATTTGGCTTGCTTCTAGTCTGGGGCTATTATGAATAATGCTGTTATAAGCATTTGTGTGTAAGTTTTTGTGTGGGCCTAAGTTTTCATTTCTCTTGGGTAGATCCCTATGAGCAGAATTGCTGGGTCACATGATAAGGGGATGTTACAAGAAACTGCCAAACTGGTCTGCAAATTGGTTGTCCTACCAGCAGCACAGGAGGGTTCCATTGCTGCTCCACACAGTAGAGTTGAGATCGGAGGCAAGTCCAGCCTGACTCCAGAACCCCAATATCCAGCTTTTTGGTGACATTTTCTCTGTAACACTGGGATACCCACTTAGTGAGTGAGGATCGTGGCTGTGCAGGAGTGAGGCTGGCCGTGAAAAGAAAAAAGAGTTCCGGCTAGGCACGGTGGCTCACGCCTGTAATCCCAACACTTTGGGAGGCCGAGGTGGATGGATTACCTGAGGTCAGGAGTTCGAGACCAACTTGACCAACATGGAGAAACTCCGTCTCTACTAAAAATACAAAATTAGCCAGGCATGGTGGCACATGCCTGTAATCCCAGTTACTCGGGAGGCTGAGGCAGGAGAATTGCTTGAACCTGGGAGGCAGAGGTTGCAGTGAGTCGAGATCACGTCATTGCACTCCAGCCTGGGCCACAAGAGCGAAACTCCGTCTCAAAAAAAAAAAAAGAAAAAAAAGAAAAAAAAGAGGCTCCTGCACAAGCTCAGACAAAAAACACCCCACTTCATTGCTTCTTGGTCCCCCAAGGGATGCTGGAGCTCCTGGGGCAAACCCCTTCCCCACACACCAACCTCCATATTTCTGACTCCTGCCATTTATCTTCCATTGAGCCTCAGGTTCTGGTGAGAATAACAAGGATAGACAGGAGTTCACAGCCCAGGGCTAGAGGCACCCCAGCTTCTAGGCAGTGACCGTAGAAGTTCTGATTCAGCCAGAACTCAGTATCAAAGTGCCTATGCGGTGCCTGTTCACCAACAGGGAAAGATGATGCAGAAACACGGGTCCCCGATGATCTGCACTGGGGTGGGGCCTGGCAATCATCGGAGCCAATGCTTTTCCCAAAACACTAGCATCAGGTTTCCGGCCCACACAACCCTGGGCTCAAGTCCAAGCAACAAACAGGGTCCTCGTGCAGTTAAAGCTTTGACACTGGGTGCAAGATGCTTCAAGGTTTGAGAAGCCCCTGAAGATCCCCTGGGAATGCCTTCAATTCTAAGGAGACTGTCTCATCCTACTTCTCCACTCGATAAAAAGGGAACCCTGAGGCTCATTGAGGTGAAGTGACGTACCCCAGGTCATCCAGCAAGGTGAGAGTGGAGCAAAGGCTTGGTACCATAGCGTATGTCCATCCATCTCCTTGCCCATTCATTGTCTTCCAGTAAAATGTAAGCTCTGAGAAGGTAAAGATTTTCCCCTCCTTTTCTACAACTGCTGCCTCCCTTGCATCTAGCACAGTGGCTGGCACAGAGTAGGTGCTCAGTAAACATCCAGTGAATGAATCCAGGTCCCCTGACTTCCCTGGTTCATTTCACAAGGCTGATGTGAGCACCTACTATGTGCTACAAGCTGTGGTAGGTGCTGGGGATAATATGCGAACAAGACAGGGCTCTTGCCTTTAAGGCACTGAACTCTTGAGGGCAGGATGGTAGGTATACAGGCACAGATCAACTGTGTAGTCACGCAGTCTTCTAAATGCTACAAAGGAGATTCAGGGCTTGTGTGATCTGGACTCAGCAGGGAAGTCAAAGAAGGCTTTAGACCAAGGCTTAAGATAAAGAGGCTAAGACGAGGTTCCAAGCCCAGAGCACCCCGGGACCCCTCCCCTATTCTTCCATGATGGTCTTCTGATTAGAAACTCTAGAGTCTGGGAGGCCAAGGTGGGAGGCTTGCTTGAAGCCAGAAGTTCAAGACCAGCCTGGGCGACAAAATGAGACACCATCTCTATATAAAATAAAACAGAAATTAAAAAAATAAATAAAAATAACCCTGTGAAGCGGCCGAGACGGGCAGATCACTTACGATAAGATTGAGCCGGGCGCGGTGGCTCAAGCCTGTAATCCCAGCACTTTGGGAGGCCGAGGCGGGTGGATCACGAGGTCAGGAGATCGAGACCATCCTGGCTAACATGGTGAAACCCCGTCTCTACTAAAAATACAAAATACTAGTCGGGCGTGGTGGCGGGCGCCTGTAGTCCCAGCTACTCGGAGGCTGAGGCAGGAGAATGGCATGAACCTGAGACTGCAGGGTCTGGCTGGAGCTGAATTATTGTGCCTAGCACAGGACCAATTGTCCTGTCCACTGACCAGCTCTGAGGACAGATGGTGACTCCTGCACAAGAAATGACCAGCTTAGAAAACATTTTTTTTTTTTTTTTTTGAGACAGAGTCTCGCTTTGTCATCCAGGCTGGAGTGCAGTGGCGCGATCTCAGCTCATTGCAACCTCCGCCTCCCGGGTTCAAGCAATTTTCTGCCTCAGCCCCCCGAGTAGCTGGGATTACAGGTGCCCGCCACCATGCCCAGCTAAGTTTTGTATTTTTAGTAGAGACGGGGTTTCACCATGTTGGTCAGGCTGGTCTTGAACTCCTGACCTCATGATACACCCACCTCAGCCTCCCAAAATGCTGGGATTACAGGCATGAGCCACCACGCCCAGTCTAGAGAACACTTTTCATCAGTACAAGGCCGGATGTTTCTTGAAAAGAGTCTGTATTTTTTGAGATACACATTAAAATATTTACAGATGAAATCATATCATGTCTGCATGTCGCTCCAGAATTTTATATATATATATATGTTATTTATTTATTTATTTTTGAGATGGAGTCTTGCTCTGTCACCCAGGCTGGAGTGCAGTGGCACGATCTCGGCTCACTGCAAGCTCTGCCTCCCAGGTTCATGCCATTCTCCTGCCTCAGCCTCCGGAGTAGCTGGGACTACAGGCATCTGTCACCACGCCTGGCTAATTTTTTGTATTTTTGGTAGAGACCAGGTTTCACTGTGTTAGCCAGGATGGTCTCGATCTCCTGACCGCATGATCCGTCCGCCTCCACTTCCCAAAGTGCTGGGATTATAGGTGTGAGCCACCATGCCAGGCGCATATATATATATATATATATATATATTTTTTTTTTTTTTTTTAAGACAGTCTCACTCTGTTGCACAGGCTGGAGTGCAATGATATGATCTCAGCTCACTGCAACCTCTGCCTCCTGGGTTCAAGCAATTCTCCTGCCTCACCCTCCTCTGAGTAGCTGGGACTACAGGCATATGCCACCATGCCCAGCTAATTTTTGTCTTTTTAGTAGAGATGGGGTTTCACCATGTTGGCCAGGCTGGTCTTGAACTCCTGACCTCATGATCCACCTGCCTCAGCCTCCCGAAGTGTTGGGATTACAGGTGTGAGCCACCGCACCTGGCCCAGAATAATATTATTCTGGAGGGAGGAAATGGGTTCATGGCCATGAGGGCAGGGTGATGGGTACCTGAGTTCTGTCTATCTTTAGGTTAAAAATCCTTTTTTTTTTTTTTTTGAGACGGAGTCTCGCCCAGGCTGGAGTGTAGTGGCGCGATCTCAGCTCACTGCAAGCTCCGCCTCCCGGGTTCACGCCATTCTCCTGCCTCAGCCTCTGAGTAGCTGGGACTATAGGCGCCCGCCACCACGCCCGGCTAGTTTTTTGTATTTTTAGTAGAGACGGGGTTTCACCATGTTAGCCAGGATGGTCTCGATCTCCTGACCTCGTGATCTACCCGCCTCGGCCTCCCAAAGTGCTGGGATTACAGGCTTGAGCCACTGTGCCCGGCCAAAAATTCTTAATTGTAAAATAATTTTTTAGGAAAGCAATAAAATGTAACATAAAAATAAGATTCGATGTGGACTTGGAGCAGGAGAAACCACTGCTTCTCCTCCCCACCAGCAGCCAAGCCTCCTCAAGCTGAAATATTTGAAGCAGCCACACCTCTGCACCACGGCTTTATTTGTTCCTCCTAAAGTCTTCCCTAATTGGGCTGAATTCCAGGCACTGCAGCAGGAAATCCCCTGTCCCTGCATTCCTTTCAAGTGTGACTCGAAAGCCTTTCCTGGGTCTCATAAATCACAGGATTTCATGGCAGATGCAGCCCTGGACCAGACGCCTGCTAATACCTCCTGCCTTCCCTTTTTATTGAGTGATCGAGAAGGAGGACAGAGACTGAAGAACATTTGCCATTTGTAGGCTTAGGAGATCTCTGTAAAGATTTCTCCCTCTGGATGGTTTTGTCCAGGGCATTGCCAACTCCCATGCCTTAAGACTCTTCCAGCTGATTTCCAGATCCTCTCGAGCCTTTGAGTTTCCCAGGAGGCCACAGCTGCAGGGAGGCTGAGCCAAGTGACCCTAACAAGAAGGCAGAAGAGCGGGCAGAAGCAGGGGCTGGATACAAGCCTCCCCTCTCCCGGGGAGGAACTTCCTTGTGCCGAGGGGAGTGGAGGGACCCAAGGGACACAGAGTAGACGCAGTGCCCTACCTCTTCTCATAGTCCAGGTCCCCCACAGACCCGTTCATCAGCTGGTTGGGGGTCCACTTCAAGGTCATGACGTCAGCCGTCTGGTGCAGGGACAGGTACCCTGGCACAGCCTCCATGTCGTCCCTCTGCAGAGAGAGGAGGACTCAGGTCTGGTCTGGCCATGGTGCTGGAGTCGCTGTGGACATAGGTCCTGGCTCATTTGACTCAAGAACACATAATCGGAACTAAGAGGTTGGGTTAATCCCTTCAAGGCCCTGGCCACGTGGAAGACTCTAAAGCCTCCTTCCAGGTGGCCTTGCTAAGCAAAGCCATTTGCAGCCAACCTCCCAGGATGGGTTCTACATCATCCAGCTGTAAAAGCCTCCCACTCCCATCACTTTCACACCCTGACTTCCTTCTGATCTCGAGGGTCCCTGACCCCAGGTTCCTTCAGAGCCAGGAAGGAGGCCCTGCCCCACTGAAAATCATGCTTTTCAAAACAGAAGGCATTTATCTTGGCCAGGCTTAAGGGAGAAACAGATGGCAGCTGGGCTCTAGGGCCCTTCCCAGAGACAATACTCAGAAACCTCCTCCCAAAGACCCCCGCCACACTCCCCGCCCAGTAGCCAGTCCCTTTTCTCCCCTAGATTTACCTACAGGGATTCTGACCGGCTTTGTTTTATCCCAGGTGGGTGTGTGGGGAGGGCGATGTCACCATCCCCCCACCAAATTCACCCCAACATTTACTGAGCACCAAATGTGTCCCGAGCACGGCTCAGCCTTCACACGCACTGTCTTGATTTAACCCATGCGCTTACAACCCCAAGGGAGGAGCAGTATAGTATTTTATCGATCCAAAGACACACATCTTGATTGTTCACTTTTTCATGTACCTGAAATGGGGGTGGGTCTTCTAATCACAACTGTGACGTGGCTGTCCTGCCTGACTGAACAGCCGTTCAAAGCATCATCATTTCAATTAAGTTTTGGACACGGTTGTTATTTCACATGTGGAATGTAGGTGCTATTTTAAATGTCTTCAAAAAGATTTGACCGCGATTCATCTTTGAATGGAAAACCTACTGTGCACATATGAAGGCTGGGAACGGAGCGGTAGAGTGCCTGCGTGACGCTGGCAAGGCAGGCACGTATTCATCCCTGCAGGGAAGCCCACAAGTCCAGATTGTCTTTCTTCTTCTTCTTCTTTTTTTTTTTGAGATGGAGTCTTGCTCTGTTGCCAAGACTGGAGGGCAGTGGTGCGATTTCGGCTCACTGCAATGTCTGCTTCCCAGGTTCAAGTGATTCTTCTGCCTCAACCTCCCAAGTAGCTGGGATTACAGGCACCTACGCCCGGCCAATTTTTGTATTATTTATTTATTTTTTTTAGTAGAGATGGGGTTTCGCCATGTTGGCCAGGCTGGTCTCAATCTCCTGATCTCAGGTGATCCACCTGCCTTGGCCTCCCAAAGTCCTAGGATTACAGGCATGAGCCACTGTGCCCAGCCAAGATTTTCTTGTAAAGCAACAAACAAATACTTTATAGGACTTAAGAACCATCACAGCCTGGGTGCAGTGGCTCACGCCTGCAATCCCAGACGTTTGGGAGGCTGAGGTGGGATAATTACCTGAGCCCAGGAGTTTTACATTAGCCTGGACAATGTAGCAAGACCCCATCTCAACAAAAAATAACTTAAAAATTAGCCAGGCATGGTGGTACACACCTGTAGTCCCAGCTGCTCAGGAGGCTGAGGTGGGAGGCCTGCTTGAGCCCAGGAGTTTGAGGCTGCAGTGAGCCATGATCACACCACTGCACTCCAGCCTGGGTGAGAGTGAGACCTTGTCTCAAAAAAAAAAAAAAAAAAAAAAAAACCAAAAAAGACAAAAAACAAAAAACATCCCGGAGATGAGAGTGGACATTCTTGCAAGAAATGCTGCGCTTCCTGTGCTCCTGGATCAGGGACCACCAAACTTTTTGTGTAAAGGGACAAATAGGAAATATTTTTTGGATTTGTAAGGTATACAAGCTCAGCTGCAACCACTCAACTCTGCCAGCAAGGCCTGAAAGCAGTCACAGGCTGTAGCTGTATCCCAATAAAACTTTATTTGCAAAAACAAGTAGAGGCACAGATGATTGTTAACTCCTTCTCTTGATGGAACAGGAAACAATGTGTGGAAAAATGAGGGCACTGATGACTCTAAGTCGAAAAGTGATACAGAGGATGGAACTCTGAACTGGAAGAAGTTTGAAGAATATCTTAATGAATGTATTTCAATGACATTTTCCCTGTGTGTTACTTATAAAAGTTCTTATAAAAGTGATATAGATTAAAAAACAAAACTACATCCATGTAAGTTTCAAAGACCTCTTTCAAAAAGCATAAGCTAAATTTTCTAAGTAGCAAAACAAAACAAAACAAAAACACTGTATATAATCTAAATAGCTTTTTTTCCTTTTTTTTTTTTTTTTTGAGACAGAGTCTCACTCTGTTTCCCAGTCTGGAGTGCAATGGTGTGATCTCGGCTCACTGCAACCTCCACCTCCTGGGTTCAAGCAATTCTGCCTCAATCTCCCAAGTAGCTGGGACTACAGGCACGTGCCACCATACCCGGCTATTTTTTTCTATTTTTAGTACAGACAGAGTTTCACCACATTGGCCAGGCTGGTCTTGGACTCCTGACCTTGTGATCCTCCTGCCTCAGCCTTCTAAAGTGCTGGGATTACTGGCATGAGCCACCACACTCGGCCCTCTAAATAGCATTTTTAATTTGTTTAGATTACGTTAAGAAACGGTGTATCTTAGGCTGGGCCCAGTGGCTCACGCCTGTAATCCCAGCACTTTGGGAGGCCGAGGTGGGCGGATCACAAGGTCAGGAGATGGATACCATCCCGGCTAACACGGTGAAACCCCGTCTCTACTAAAAATATAACAAATTAGCCAGGCGTGGTGGTGGGCGCCTGTAGTCCCAGTTACTTGGGAGGCTGAGGCAGAAGAAAGGCGTGAACCTGGGAGGCGGAGCTTGCAGTCAGCCAAGATCGTGCCACTGCACTCCAGCCTGGGTGACAGAGTGAGACTCTGTCTGAAAACAGTAAAAAAGAAAATGGTGTATCTTAAATTAGTGGCTTCTTAGATTTGCAGCAATCGGATTTTATACCCATTGTGATGCAGATATGGAGGCTCAGAGGGAAAAGTGACTTGCTCACGGTCACTCAGTGATTAAAACTGACTACAGAGATGGAGTGGCTGATGGTTTTCCCTTTGCTTCCTCCCGCTGAGAGCCCAAACACCACAATGACCATGCAACCAAATGGCCCTAGGGAGGATACAGCCAAAGGGGACACTGCATGAAGGCAGGAACTATATATGCCTCACCTACCACCCATCCCTGCAGCCTAGCTGTGTGATGGGGCAGAGAAGGTGATTGAGTGATGGCACTGACTCTGGCACCAGCTGGCCTGAATTCAAATCATAACTATCTGCACCTTACTTCACGTGTATAGCCCTCAGTATTACCATTTGATAACACTGAGACCTGAAAAAATGGTACCTGCCTCAAAGGGTTGTTGGGAGGTTTAAGAGTTAATACAGTTGAAAACACCTTGCACAGTGCCTGACACATAGGGAAGCATCAAGAAATATTGGTCATGAGAATGAAGATCTTGACACCATATGCACCTAGCACATAGCAGGTCCATGGAAATGTTTGCTGAATCAGTGAGGGAGAACAAGAGTGAACAGATGGATAGAAGCCTGAGTATGCAGGTGAGTGAAGAGATGGACGGGAAAATAAATGGACAAATGGATGAATGGATGGATGGATGGATGTAAAGATGGGTAGATAAATGAATGTAAAGATGGGTGGATTGGCTGGGCGCGGTGGCTCATGCCTGTAATCCCAGCACTTTGGGAGGCCGAGGTGGGCGGATCACGAGGTCAGGAGATCGAGACCATCCTGGCTAACATGGTGAAACCCCGCCTCCACTAAATATACAAAAACTTAGCTGAGCGAGGTGGCAGGCGCGTGTAGTCCCAACTACTCGGGAGGCTGAGGCAGGAAAATGGTGTGAACCTGGGAGGCAGAGCTTGCAGTGAGCTGAGATCGCACCACTGCACTCCAGACTGGACGACAGAGCAAGACTCCGTCTCAAAAAAAAAAAAAAGATGGGTGGATGGATGGATGTGACAATGGGTGGATGGATGGATGGATGTAAGGATGGGGGGATATACATATAGATTGACAGATGAATGAATGTTGGGCGGATGGATGTGTGCATGGGTGAGTGGATAAATGGATGAATGGATTGGCAACCTGGAGCCAGAGAGGCCTCTTCCTCCATAACCTGCAGTGAGACCCTCAGTGCAAGATCTGGGCCCAAGATAACCTCTCACCGGCTGAACCAGAACGTTGTTTTTGCCATAGAGCAGGGTGGCACGGGAGTTCTGATGCAGGGACTCCACATAATCGCGGGCAGAGAGGGATGGTCGGTCGTCCATGCTGCCACTGGAATGCCTCTTCTGGATCTGGTAGAGCGTGAGGGGAGACAGAGGGACGACACCTGAGGTGACCTTGAGGACTCCTACCCTGTTTCCTGCCCCCATGCAAGGTCCCTCCCACAGCCCCACTGTCCACCCCACTCACACAGAGCGCGGGACGCTTGGTGGGCGAGTCCTGCCGCACGTGGGAGCTGTGGATGCGGTGCCTCTGGACAAGTTCGTCAGCCGAGGGATCGGTCCAGAAGTGATCTGCAGTCTTCATCTTGGTGTACTCTAGGGCACAGGGCCCCACTGAGGGGCACGTGGGAGCTGGGAACCCACTGCCCCGGAAAGTCCTCCCGCTCATCTACCACCAGATGGCCACCCACCTCACTACCCTCTCTTCCAGCCTGCCAGGACAGCGTGCATTTTGATGGGCGAGGCTGGACAGGGGTGAGAGTGTCCCAGAGGAGTTGCCCCTGAGACTCAAGAGCAGGGGTCTAGATGAAGCTCAGCTCCATCTAGAAGTGGTCACAGGACCACTTACCCAACAAAGACGCAAGGATGGGGCCGTCCACAGGGTCCATCAGGAGAGCTTCCTTCTCATAGTATTTACTAGCAAGAGGAGAGAATATGCAGGTTTGGATGGAGACCAGCAGAGGACGCACAATCCACAGACGAGAGTTCAATCCCCAGTGTCACTTGGTTACCACCCAGAGCCTCAGCTGCCCCATCTGTAAAATGGGGATAATAATAATATAGCTCATAGGGCTGACAGAAGAACTTTTTTTTTTTTTTTTTAAGATAAGGTCTTTCTCTGTCACCCAGGCTGGAATGCAGTGGCACAATCAAAGTGCACTGTAACCTCGAACTCCTGGGCTCAAGCGATCCTTCCACTTCAGCCTCCCGATTAGCTGGGGCTAGAGGCATGTGCCACCAGACCTGGCTAATTTTTAATTTTTTTGTAGAGACAGGGTCTTATTATGTTGCCCAGGCTGGTCTTGAATTCCTGGCCTCAAGTGATCCCACCACCTTGGCCTCCAAAGCACTGAGATTACAGGCATAAGCCACCATGACCAGCCTATTGGAAGGACTTTGGAGAGAAACAAAAAATTAAAGGCATTTAGCGGAGTGCTCAACATGTACATCCTTAACACATGGTCATGATAGAGCCTTTATAACAGTAACAGGAATAATAATTAATAGGTTGCAGAGGCCTGGCTGACTCTATCTGCCTCTACCACATCTTCCATTTGAGACAGGAAGTGACTTAGAGGCTCAGATGATGTCTGCCCTTCTATTACTGGGGCAACCAAATGCTGTTTAGCAGCAGTGGGTACTGAAAGGCTGTATAACAAGCTTTCCTGCCTTGATAACTAATATGGAGAGCACTGGCCTGAGATGCTCAAAAATGCCCCCTGGGATTTGGCTGTGAAGAATAACAAGTGATGCCATCTGATATGGTTTGGCCGTGTCCCCACCCAAATCCCAAATTGAATTGTATCTCCCAGACTTCCCACATATTGTGGGAGCGACCCAGAGGAAGGTAATTGAATCATGGGGGCCGGTCTTTCCCATGCTATTCTTGTGATTGTGAATAAGTCTCACGAGATATGATGGGTTTATCAGAGGTTTCTGCTTTTGCTTCTTCCTCATTTTTCTCTTGCCACCACCATGTAAGAAGTGCCTTTTGCCTCCTACCATGATTCTGAGGCTTCCCCAGCTATGTGGAACTTTAAATCCAATTAAACCTCTTTTGGTTCCCAGTTTCAGGCATATCTTTATCAGCAGCATCAAAATGAACTAATACACCATCAATACAATGTTTGTGCTGAATGTTTCCACAACTGAGTTATTGTGTAGTGGTTTCTAATTCCTTGAAAACTCATACGGTCTAGAAACAAACAATTTTAGGATGGAAAAGGACCTTGTTCTGACCTCCCAAGGGATCTCAGGCCCAGAGAGGGTGTTGCGGGAAGTCAGGGACCCCAAACGGAGGGACTGGCTGAAGCCGCAGCAGAAGAACATAAATTGTGAAGATTTCATGGACATTTATTAGTTCCCCAAATTAATACTTTTATAATTTCTTACACCTGTCTTTACTGTAATCTCTGAACATAAATTGTGAAGATTTCATGGACAATTATCACTTCCCCAATCAATACCCTTGTGTTTTCCTATACCTGTCTTTAATCTCTTAATCCCGTCATCTCCTTCGTAAACTGAGGAAGATGACCCTGCGGACCCTGTGATTGTATCAACTGCACAAATTGTTTGTAGAGCATGTGTGTTTGAACAATATGAAATCTGGGCATCTTAAAAAAAGAACAGGATAACAGCAATGTTCAGAGAACAAGAGAGGCAACTTTGAACTGGCTGCCAGTGAGCCAGATGGAACAGAGCTATATTTCTCCTCTTTCATAAGCAAATAGGAGAAATATCGCTGAATTCTTTTCCTCAGCAAGGAACAGCCCTGAGAAAGAGAATGCGCCCTGAAGGTAGGCTTATAGACGGCCCCTTTCAAGGCATCCCGTCCCATCTTTTATGGTCGAAGCCAAAGGGATGAAATAAGCCCCGGTCTCCTTTAGCCCTCCCAGGCTTATCAGGTGGAGGAAAATTCCCACCTAACAAATTTTGGTCAGACAGGTTGTCTGCTCTCAAACCCTGTTTCCTGATAAGATGTTATCAACGACAATGCCTGCCGAAACTTCATTAGCAATTTTAATTTCACCTCATCCGGTGGTCCTGTGATCTCGCCCTGCCTCCATTTGCTTTGTGATATTTTATTACCTTGTAAAGTATGTGATCTCTGTGACCCACACCCTATTCGTGCACTTCCTCCCCTTTTGAAAATAGCTAATAGAAACTTGCTGCTTTTATGGCTCGGGGAACATCACGGATCCTGCCAACATGAGATGCCTGCCTCGGACACCCAGCTTTAAATTTCTCTTTCTTGTGCTCTTTCCCTTTATTTCTCAACCCAGTCGAGATACTTAGGAAATAGTAAATAACCCATGTTAAACATCGGGAGTGGGTTCTCCCAAAAGAGGGTAAGTGATTTAGTTGCTGCAGGCCATACAGCAGGCAGATACAGGCTTGGGCTGAGCCCACCTGCCTCAACTCTTGCCAGCATACAGCAGAAAGTAAAGGACATGGGATCTGGAGTGCCACAGAATGGGTGGGAGCCCAGCCATGCCACTCCCTGTCTTGCTGTGTGTCGCTGGGCAAGTGAGAGCCCTCTCTGAGCTTTGGTCCTCAGCTGTAAAATGGGAGGAAGTATAGAACTCAAATGCCTGGGTTGTTGGAAGGATTCAATGACAACTTGCTTACATAGCACAGCACAGAGCCCAACATCAGGAAATCCTCACGAAATGGTGGCAACATCACTGTAATCTTACCCCCTGAGAGTCTTCCATCAACTGGAATATTGTATGAGCCAGAATTGACATGCTCTGGACTTATTCAATATCAAGGTTGTACATTTTGGCATCAAATCTGAAGATAACACATCAAGAAACTTTTCACTTTGCCACCACCCAGTTTCTAAAAATCAGCAGAATTACATGATCAAAACCCTCAAACATGCTGCCTCAAAAATGAGTAGGTAGGGCTCTCAAAATAAATAAAAAAAGGCCAGCCACAGCGGCTCATGCCTGTAATCCCAGCACTTTGGGAGGCCAAGGTGGGAGGATCACCTGAGGCCAGGAGTTCGAGACCAGTCTGCCCAATATGGTGAAACCCTGTCTCTACTAAAAATACTAAATTAGTCTGGCATGGTGGTGCATACCTGTAAAACCAGCTACTTGGGAGGCTGAGGCATGAGAATCACTTGAACATGGGAGACAGGGGTTGCAGTGAGTCAAGACTGTGCCATTGTACTCCAACCTGGGCGACAGAATGAGACTCCATCTCAAAAAATAAAAATAAATTTTAAAATTAGCAGGTAGCGTTGGAACCAAGGTGTGACTGTAAAAAGTAGCTGAAGGGGCTGGGCGCAGTGGCTCAAGCCTGTAATCTCAGCACTTTGGGAGGCTGAGGTGGGCGGATCACGAGGTCAGGAGATCAAGACCATCCTGACATTTAGTAGAGATGGTGAAACCCCGTCTCTACTAAAAATACAAAAAAAAATTAGCCGGGTGTGGTGGTAGGCACCTGTAGTCCCAGCTACTCGGGAGGCTGAGGCAGGAGAACGGCATGAACCCGGGAGGTAGAGCTTGCAGTGAGCCGAGATCGCGTCACTGCACTCCAGCCTGGGCGACAGAGCAAGACTCCATCTTAAAAAAAAAAAAAAAAAAACAGAAGCTGAAAGGAGTTTCTTTGGGGTAATGAGGTTTATTCTGGAATAATTCTATCCTGATGGTGGTGTGGGTTATATGAAACTATACATGTGTTAAAGTGTCATAGAACTGTATAAAAAAAATTGAGTACCTATAAAAATTGATGAAATCCAAAAAAGTTTTGCGGTTAGTTAATAGTATTGTACCAATGTCAATTTCCTGGTTTTGATCATGGCACTATGGGTATGTAAAATGTTATCATTGGCCGGGCGCGGTGGCTCAAGCCTGTAATCCCAGCACTTTGGGAGGCCGAGACGGGCGGATCACGAGGTCAGGAGATCGAGACCATCCTGGCTAACACGGTGAAACCCCGTCTCTATTAAGAAATACAAAAAACTAGCCGGGCGAGGTGGCGGGCGCCTGTAGTCCCAGCTACTCGGGAGGCTGAGGCCGGAGAATGGCGTGAACCTGGGAGGCGGAGTTTGCAGTGAGCTGAGATCCGGCCACTGCACTCCAGCCTGGGTAACAGAGCAAGACTCCGTCTCAAAAAAAAAAAAAAAAAAAAAAATGTTATCATTGAGGTTAGGCAATTAGTACTCTCTGTACTAATTTTGCAACTTCTATGTAAATCTAAATTAAAAATAAAAAGTTGAAATGAAAAGAAAGCAGGTTGACATTGCTTCTCAAATAAATTACTAATTCCCTTTGACCAACTGAATCAGCAGGTCATATGCTCAAGGTCATATGCCAAAGGCAATAATTAAAGAGGCCCAGAAACCTTCATGGGGCAGGAGGCAGAGACATGTTATTACTACAAGGTAAATAGTGAACTGGAGATCCAGAGCTTGGATTTCTTGCATTTTCTCTCCTGTCTCTAGGCCTCTGCACCTGCTACTCCCTCCACCAGAAACACTTCGTTCCCCATCCCATCACCTGGCTAATGCCTCCGTGCTCTTCAAATGGAGGCTTAACTGTTGCGCCATCCAGGACACTTTCCCTGACCACCAGGAGAAAATAATCAACACCACCACGCCCCCTTGGAACATCCATCACGTATTATCACCATGACTGTTTGCTGGTTTTCCTTGCAAGCACATGAACTTCATGAGAAAAGGGATTTTTCTCGCCACTTTCATGCATATTTTCCTTGCAAAGGGGCAAAGAATGATAACAAAACATCCACTGTGTGAAGATGTGGTTAAGCCAGCACTTTTATATTCTGAAAGATGGGGAGATTCTGAGATATTACACACACTCTCTCTCTCTCTCTCCCTCCCCCCATCCCACTGTTCCTGCCACCTCTTGGGGGCTGGAGAGGCATGCTGGCCACGAGGAGTGTCAGGTGATAAATTCTTCCATGGCTCTTGAGATGATGTACAAGCTCTGTAACATGACAGGCATCACCACTGTATCCCTGATGTCTAGGTTAGTGCCAGTACACAGCAGGTCCTCATTAAATATTTGCTGGATGAATGAATGCATGGATGAATGGTTACCCAAGAGGGTTCATACTATAAAACTTTCACATCAGATTAATCTAAGCTAGTGGAGAAAATGTAGAAAGGCTCACCATGCATTTTCAAAATGCTGTATATTTACCAAATTCCCTTCTCACTTCTCTGGAGTATCGGGAATCGCCATGCCATTTACCAAAGGAGATTAACAGGCACAGAGAGGCTAAGCAACTCTCTAGGGCCACACAGTGATTGAGTGGAGTAAGCCACAGGAGAAGGAAGAAACTCAGGATTCCTATACTCCACCCTAAATCCGAAGACCTTGCACTGCCATTAAGCTCTTGAATCTACCCAACGTTCAGGCATTTAATCCCTTTCAAACTTAGTGGCTGTCAAAGAGAAAAAGAAAGCAGCTTTGTGTGAGGGGATGCAATTCCCACGACGGCCAGCAGGTGGGGGCAGAGCATGGCCAGGTATTGAGTCTTTCCCTCTCACCTGCTGTTTTCCACAAGGTAATGCACAATTTTGTCCAGGACCTTCTCAAACAAGGCCGTGCGAATCCACAGATGCTTGATGGCAAGTGGGGACAAGCTGGGCAGCTTCGGCAGCTTCCGCACATTCTCCTGGAGGCCCTGGATCTGGTTTCTCCTTCAAGACCAATGAGAGAGAGGAATAAATACTCACAAGAGCAAATCCACACAGGACTAATTGGCAAATGGGAGAATGTTCAATCTCTCGGGAAAATGAAGGAATGGCAGCTAAACCACAAGAGCCCATATTGCTGCTAGCAAGCTGGTCAGAAGTTAAAAAAATAATAATACCCAATGAGTGTGCAGGTGTGGTTAAACAGACACTTTCCTACACTGCCAAAGGGCAAGCCAGATTCTCATACGGATATCCCCCCGCCTCTCTCTCCTGGAAAGGAGTGCTGGCCAAGAAGAGTCCCGGAGTGTAGATCCTTCATTGGGTCTCCAGTGCACTTGGGAAGCAAGCTCTTCAACATGACTGGCAGAGAGCTACAAGACCTTGCCCCACTCATCTCTCCAACAATCTCCTTACCACTAACCCTTATCACTCCATGATCCAGCCAGACAGAGGTATGTGCAGATGCCTGAGGGCACCAGAGTCTATCTGAAGCCTTTCCCTGGGCTGCCGCTTCTTCCGGGTTCCCTCCCCACCCATTCCCAGGCTGATCCCTCTCACTGTTTAGGTCTCAGCGAGGGCTTCGCCTCCTACATACAGGAAGCTCTCCTGGACCAATCAAAGCTGGTCTGTGCTCTGTCAGCCTCTGGAGCTGAGCTCCCTGCTCACTTTTCTGTCTTCCCCTCCATGCTGTGATCTTGAGGATATGAAATTGGCAACTTATTTTGCTGTTGTTGTTTTGAGATGGAGTTTCACTCTTATTGTCCAGGCTGGAGTGCAACGGCACAATTTCGGCTCACCGCAACCTCTGCCTCCCGGGTTCAAGCGATTCTCCTGCCTCAGCCTCCTGAGTAGCTGGGATTAGAGGCATGCACCACCACGCCCAGCTAATTTTGTACTTTTAGTAGAGATGGGGTTTCTCCATGTTGGTCAGGCTGGTCTCCAACTCCCGACCTCAGGTGCTCTGCCTGCCTTGGCCTCCCAAAGTGCTGACTACAGGCGTGAGCCACCGCACCCGGCCGCAACTCATTTTTTTTTTTTTTAAATAAAATACTTACTGAGAGTCTACCATGTGGCAAGCACGGGCCCTCTTCGTGTTTATATCTCCAGGGCCCAGCACAGTGGCTGACATATAGAGGAGGCTTAGTAAATGTTTATGAATGAGGCCGGGCGCGGTGGCTTAAGCCTGTAATCCCAGCACTCCGGGAGGCTGAGGCGGGCAGATCACGAGGTCAGGAGATCGAAACCATCCTGGCTAACATGGTGAAACCCCGTCTCTACTAAAAAATACAAAAAACTAGCTGGGCGAGGTGGCGGGCGCCTGTGGTCCTGGCTACTCGGGAGGCTGAGGCAGGAGAATGCGTAAACCCGGGAGGCGGAGCTTGCAGTGAGCTGAGATCTGGCCACTGCACTCCAGCCTGGGCGACAGAGCGAGACTCCATCTCAAAAAAAAAAAAAAAAAAAGTTTATGAATGAGTGATTGCATATATGAATAAATGCTTCTCCCTTACCACTTGCACAGGCATCTCTAATTCCTCCATTAGGAGGGTGACAAATCTAATCCTTTAAGAAGTTATCTGCAAACACCTGGGAACTTAGCAGATGGACTGGAAGGTACTCAAAGACCAGTTGGCTGAGAAGTCATTCCAAATGGGAGCTGACAGAGCCAAATCCTTAGCTCTGACCACCATACCGTTCTGGCCAGCAGCCCTGGGCAGGCAGGGCCTGAAACGCAAGGAAAGGGCCATTCTCATCCAGTGAAGTGGAGTGACCACCCACAACAGAGACTGTAAACATAGGACATGCTTGTATGCTTGTCTCTTCCCTGCCTTTGCCCTTGACAGACATGACCAATCAATCCATGTGCTTTTCCCCAGAACACCCAATCATAGGTTCAGAACCACAGTACATTCCTCTGGGAAGCCACTAGACCAAATTTGTTGCCAGGAGTTGAAACCAAATTTGTCATCCCTGACCAGGCTGTAGTATAGACTGGGGGTTTGGCTGTGCAGACAGGACCTCCCAGGGAGTGGCTCTGGCTGAAAGTGCTCACATGCACACATTCTGTCCTTGAGCCTCCCCCTAACACATACCACCAGCCACCAAGACGAGGGAGGGAAGCCACCTCTCCCCTTCAAAGGTTACTTCAATATAAGGGTTTTTTTTTTAAACTTTTTTTTTGGGAAGGAGTCTTGTCTGTTGCCCAGGCTGGAGTGCCATGGCACGATCTCAGCTCACTGCAACCTCCATCTCCCAGGTTCAAGCAATTCTCCTGCCTCAGCCTCCCGAGTAGCTGGGATTACAGGCGCCTGCCACCATGCCCGGCTAACTTGTATATTTTTAGTAGAGACGGGGTTTCACCATGTTGGCCAGGCTGGTCTCGAACTCCTGACCTCAGGTGATCCACCAGCCTCGGCCTCCCAAAGTGCTGGGATTACAGGCGTGAGCCACCACACCCAGCCGGGGTTTTTTTTTTAACTTCTAATCAGTGTATTTGAATGTGTTACAATATGCCTATTGATATGCGGCCCTCGTGTCTGGTCCACACAGACAGAGACCATATTGGTTCTATCAAACTTTGGTTGCCTTGCATTTAGAATGGGCCGTGGCTCCCAGTAGGCTCTCACTCAACAGTTGTTTCTTAGGCATCTACCAGGTG
Source organism: Theropithecus gelada (assembly GCF_003255815.1). Taxonomy (NCBI): domain Eukaryota; kingdom Metazoa; phylum Chordata; class Mammalia; order Primates; family Cercopithecidae; genus Theropithecus; species Theropithecus gelada. The sequence continues at coordinate 25,260,922 of NC_037678.1, read as the reverse complement.
CTAGACACTGGCCCAGATGCTTGAGACATAATGGGAGAAAACAGATCTAGTTGCCTGCTCTCATGGAGTTCAGCATCAAGTGAGATATACAACAATCAAACAAACCTGACATGAATAACTACAGATGTCCAATCAACAACAACTGGGAGGAAAATAAACAGGGTGATATAGAAGAGAACATGGAGGGGTGGAATTTTCTGAGCTAACGGAAGGTCTGAATGATGGCAAGAAAGCAGCTACGGATGATCAGATGGGTGAGTCTGGTGGAGGGTGAGGCACATGCAAAGACCCTGGGGTGAGAAAGAGTCTGGTGGGTTTGAGGAGCAGGATAGGGAGTGAAGAGAGTGCCCGGGGATGCAGGCTCTCTCGGGGCCCAGGGAGGACTGTGGACTATTCTCTGGGGAGCTGCTCCCACGTGCCCCACACTTTGCACTCACGCGCTCTCAATCAGCTGCTCCAGGTCTTGCACCTTGCGGCTCAGATCCTCAGCCGGCGGGAAGCTCTTGCCCACTTTCATAAAGAGGGCTGCGATCTTGTTGCTGCGTAGAAAGCCGGCCGCCCGCCGCCGAAGCCCGTGTAGGACGCAGGCCTCCACAGCCGCTGCGGGGACATGGCAGTCAGCAGGCCCTGCCCTGCCCTGCCCATGCTCCCCAGCACCCAGCATGTCCCAGAGCTTCTGTCAGACACAGGAACCTTGGAGAGCCCTCTCAATCTTCTTACCCTCTGTCTTAGCCAAGAGACGGGAAGCTCACACTTGGATAGGTGCATAATCAACGTTTATTGAAAAAGTGATTACATAAGAAGTGCTCTTTATTAGGCATCTGCTGGGTGTCAGATAATTGTTAAAATTTACCTTTCCTAATTCTTGTGACAAAACCCAAGAAGTAAGAGCTCTAAAGAGCAAACCAGCGCTCTCAGGGGGCAGAGCTTGACCAAGGTTATGCTATGTGCAAGGAGAAATATTGACAAGTTTTGGTCTCATCATTTTGGGTTTTTTTTGTTTTTGTTTTGTTTTTTTGCATTAGAAAACAGTTTGTTTTGAATGAATGATCAAATATTGCCTAATCTGCCCACAGATTTAAAATATTCCTGGAGATGATCTCTTAGATATCTTACTTTTAACTTATATATGCAGTACTTTTCATTTGCTTATGGTGATGTAAGTGAGCTGTCTATTCAGACTTTGTAGACATTGTTTAATCCTTCCTGACAACGGCTTATAAGAAACAACGGACAAAAGAAACCTCAAGGAGGTTCTTCAGGTTTCATTTAGTGCCATCAAATTTCTCCCACCCAAATACTTTTGAGTAGAGCTACCGAATTATTATACTATTTTTATCACTTTTATTCCTCTAAGTTAATTGGTAAGTATGCTAGCAAGTCTTAAGATGGACATGCATGCAATTTTATTTGGAAATAAAAATATTCGGGAACACACAAAAAGCTGGGAATACAAATATATATATATACACACACATACATATATGTATCTAATTATGTGTGTGTGTATGCGTGTACAGCTATATGTTTACATAAAGACATCCCACTTAAAAAAATAAGGTCTTCATTTTGGGAGGCCAAGGAGAGAGGAATGTTTGAACCTAGGAATTCAAGACCAGCCCAGACAACACGGCAAGACTCTGCCTTTACAGAAAATTTAAACATTTGCCAGGTGTGGTGGCACATACTTGCGGTCCCAGCTACTCGGGAAGCTGAGGTGGGAGGAACGCTTGAGCCTAGGAGGTTGAAGCTGCAGTGAGCTGTGATTGCGCCACTGCACTCCAGCCTAGGTGACAGAGTGAGATCCTGTCTCAAAAAAAGAAAAAATAGAAAGATCTTGCCCAAAGTCAATTCAAGAAAGTGGCAGAGGTGGATCCAGGTCTGCCTGGCTGAAAAGGGGGTGAACTGAGGTCCGTGGCCTCCCAGGACACGGTGTGTGCTCAGCATGTTGTGGGCCCCGTGGGGTGGTGCCCCCAGCCATTTGGACGGCAGCTGATGGGCTGGCCAGCTGTCCTAGCTCAGGCCTCTCCACAGGACCAAGATCACGGGAGGGGAATTCGAACACGTCCTTCATTATGAGACACTCCAATTATTAAATTAAGACATTTTCAGGGAGACAGAAAGACAGACTACCACTTCTATGTACACACTGATAATCCTGACCTCAGAGACACTCAGAACCCATCTCTACCATTCTTAAAGTACAGCAAGAGCCTGGCCATGGGGTTATTTCTGGAAGCTTGTGAGCAGAGCTGGTTCAAGGAGACATGTCTGAGTCACGCTCTGAGCCCTGGGCCTGCCTGCTTTGCTGAGCCAGATGGACATGACCCTTCAGGCTATGTCACGGGCTCTTAGTTCCCTTTTTTAAAAAGTCCCCATCTACCCTCTCCCTTTACCTAGCAATAGCCACAGGCAGAATGATGGACAGGGAGCCCATTCCTCAGACGCAAGACCGTGTGTCACTTGAGGCACGGTCAGTGTGAACGGTGCCCACGGGGAGGGGAAGACGATCAACTCCTCCAGTGTTAACCACACTGACCTCTTCATGGGGTACAGAAGTCATTTTTAATTGTTTATCTACACTGTTCTGTATTTTCAAATTCTCCAGTGGAGTCCCCCTTTGGAATCCAAAACTAACTTCAGAGTCATAAAGCAAAACAGTGGCTCAAAGACGCCACTTCCCCGAGGCTGCCCACAGAGAAAGAAGCCACTTTCCCAGGCTACAGACTCACCACAGAAGGAGATGATGTGGCTGCTGTCTTCGTGGACAAACTTGCGTGTCACAGCCTCCTCCATGATCTGCTTCACCTGGAAGGCAGAGGTGACCGGAGGGGAAGAGGTCCAAGGTGACCAAGGTGACCTGGGTGTAGGTGCCCCAAAAGGGCTGCACTGCTCCCCACAAGGCCTTTCGGGCTGTTTAGGATGTTTTGATACCTGCTTTCCTTCCCCCTCCTCATCTTGTCTTTTGGAGGTCTGAGGCCTGCTTCCCATTTTATCTGAGCTCCATGCTTCCCATTTTATCAATTATTTGTTCAGGTCCTTTGCATAGTGGGCTGCTGCTTCTCTTAGGGTTCACATAAGATGTCATCTCCTTTCCTGACCACACTGACTAAGGCAGACCCCTCCCCAATCCCATCCCCTATCTTAGTTCCTGTAGGGCACGCACCACTATTCCCATTCTTTTTTTTTTTTTTTTCAGATAGTGTTTTGCTCTGGTGGCCCCGGTTGGAGTGCAATGGCGCGATCTTGGCTCACTACAACCTCCGCCTCCCGGGTTCAAGCCATTCTCCTGCCTCTGCCTTCCAAGTAGCTGGGATTACAGGCGCCCGCCACCACGTCTGGTTAATTTTTCTATTTTTAGTAGAGAAGGGGTTTCACTATGTTGTCTTGAACTTCTGACCTCAAGTGATCCGCCTGCCTCGGCCTCCAAAAGTGCTGGGATTACAGGGGTGAGCCGCGGCACCCAGTCTACCACTATTCCCATTCTCTTTGTTGATTTGTTGGCCATCTGTTTCTCTCTTCTAGAATTTAAGTTCCACAAGGGCGGAAACTTCATCTGCCTCATTCACTGCTGAATTTGCACAGCCTAGAACAGTGCCTGGCACAGGGCAGATGCTCAATCAACATTTTCTAAATGACTGGATGAATGAATGAACCAGTGTATGAATGAAAGAGTAAGATATATAAAGGAATCGAGAAAGTGCAGGGTAAAAAAACTGCCCTGGAATCAGGTAGACCTGAATTCAAATCCCAGCTTGGAGACCTCCCAAACGGGTTTCTGATCTTATTTTGGGAAACGGACGCTCAGCGAGATAAAGGCACTTACCCAGGTAGGCAGAGCTGGCTGTCAGAGACAGACACCCAGGCCGTGTGCTCTTCCCAGCACACTCGCTCCCTCAAGAATTCTCACCTGGGTGCCTGTAATGTGCCAGGCACGGGGACACAGTGCCGAAGGGCAGCTGTGCCTCTGCTCGTGGTGCCGATCCTCTGGCAGCCTGAACACCCTTCTGCTCCACTGGATTCTGGGCCCGATTCTGCCCAGAGTCACCGTGGGATTTAAGCAAGGTCCGTCTCCTCTCTGGGCCTCAGTTACCCCACTTTGAGGTTGAGGAGGTTGGAAAACACAATCCCAAAGGCCTGTTTCAGCTCTACATCACCCTGAGGGTTCTGATGTTGGGGTAAATAAAGCAAAGTTCTGAGTTACCCCCACCCAGTGGGTTCCCATGCCCTTTCCCACTGTCCTGTGGCCCATTCAGACTCCACCAGACCAGCACATCCATGCATCCATCTGAGAGCTGTCCTAGGCCCTCCCTGCCCACTCTCCCTGCCTTCTGGTTACATCCTGGAGTTGAACACAGAGTTCGGTGCATCCCTGTCCATCTTCTCTGCAGAAACACATGGCAGTGTCCCCCCAGAACTGGCTCACCACCCCCACCCCACACAACCAAGTCAGCACCAGCCCTGTGAACAGCTCCCGATCTCAGCACTCCACCAACTCCAAGCTGGGCATTGCCTGCAGCATTTCTAACCCTGAAAACTATCTAAGGAGGCCCATGAAGTTGGCTTCATTTTGCAGATGTGGAAACTGAGTCTCATGGAGGCAAACTGACCCACCCAAGGTCACAGAGTAGGAAGGAGCACAGTAGAAATTCAAACTTATCACTTTTTTTTTCTCCCCGTACAGGCTCCTGCTGCTGTATCTTGGCTCTTCTCACTATTAGCTGTGTTTCCTCAGGCAAATCATGTCACTTCTCTGAAACTTAGTTTTCTCCTTGGTTTAAAAGGTTATAGAAATAGCACCAGCTTCAAGGCACTTGGGAAGGCTGAACAAGATAATGATCATCATATACTGAGCATAGAGCCTGGCACGCAATGAATGTCTGCAAAGTGTGCTGCAAATAAATTTCAGCTGCATGCAGGTCATCAGCTCCACCTGAAACCTTACCTGGCCTCCCATCACCATTATTTTGGACCTGGCTGGAATGTCACCGGTTCAGGACATCAAATTCCCCTGCTTGGGTTACTAGAGAAGCTGCTTTTGAAACACCCATCAGGCTGGGCGCGGTGGCTCACACTTGTAATCCCAGCACTTTGGGAGGCAGAGGCGGGTGGATCACGAGATCAGGAGATCGAGACCATCCTGGCTAACACGGTGAAACCCCGTCTCTACTAAAAATAGAAAAAAAATTTAGCTGGGCTTGGTGGCGGGCCTGTAATCCCAGCACTTTGGGAGGCCGAGATGGGCAGATCACGAGGTCAGGAGATCGAGACCATCCTGGCTAACATGGTGAAATCCCGTCTCTACTAAAAAATACAAAAAAATTTAGCTGGGCGTGGTGGCGGGCGCCCGTAGTCCCAGCTACTCAGGAGGCTGAGGCAAGAGAATGGCGTGAACCCGGGAGGCAGAGCTTGCAGTGAGCCAAGATAACGCCACTGCACTCCAGCCTGGGTGACAGGGCGAGACTCTGTCTCGGAAAAAAAAAAAAAAAGAAAAGAAAAGAAACACCCATCAGACGTGTAACATTTGGTCAGCACTTGTTTTCCCTGCCAGTCTCTGATCTCCATGAGGGCAAGCACTCTGTGTCTCCTTGCTTTATGGCTATGGTGCCAACAACTACCTTGAGTTCCAGCACATGGTATGTGCTCAATAAAGTTCTCTTTGCAAATGAATGGCTCAAATAATCATGATTGAACTCAGGCTTTGGTAGAGTATTTCATTTGAAAAAAAAAAATATTTTCTTGTAAACATAATTGTGGGTAATAGAGCAGTAACATTATTATCCCTATTTGTCAGGGGAGGAAAGAGAGGCCCAGAGAGGTGGCGTAATCTGTTTGGGGTCACACAGCAGATGAGGACTGGATTTGGCGTTTGAACCCAGGTTTGTCCAACTCCAGGGGCTGAGCTCCTTCTGTAATATGTCATGAAGCCCACGTGGTCTCAGGGCATTTGCACACCTCTCTCCTCTCTGCAGGAATCTGCCTCCTTCTTTCCTTTGCTCCTCTACGGCAGGACACGGTGATGCTGAGAAACTGCCAGAAGGCAGTTGCCAAGCACCCAAACCCTGATGACATTTGGGAATATGGCAGCAGAGGGAGTGAGTTCAGGCTCAGTCATAGATGGTAGAGGACTTCCAGGGAGGCACTGGGGGTGGGAATTCCAGGCAGCTGGGTCAGGTGCACTTTCATGAATGCACATGGTTAATTAAGAACTGAGAATTTGGGGACAGACAGACCTGGGTTCAAATCCTGGGATGAGCCACTTATCACAACTTGGGCAAATTCCTTTACCCCCTTAGGATAACAGTACTCGGGAGGCAGAGGGTGCAGTGAGCCGAGATCGCGCCACTGCACTCCAGCCTGGTGACAGAGCAAGACTCCATCTCAGGAAAAATAAATAAATAAATAAATAAATAAATAAATAAAATAAAAAAATAAAGCACCAACTTCTAAAGATTCAGTCAAATACGTTGGCTGTACCTTCAAAATGTCTTCAGATTCCAACCGCTTCTCAGCCCCTCCACCACCACCTCCCAGTCTAAGTCACCATCACCTCTCCGCTGAATCAATGCTGTAGACTCTTACCGGTCTCCCTGCATCCACTTCTAAGAAGCTCATTTTAATGCAGCCAGAAGGATCTCGTTAAAAGGTAAGTCAATAGAACAACCAGACAGAATATCAATAAGGAAACAAAGGCCTTTAGCAACACTATAAACCAACAATTGGACTTAACAGACATGTACAGGACACTCCACCCAACGATGGCAGGACGCCCACTTTTCTCAAGTGCACATGGAACACTCTCCAGGAGAGAGAATATCTTTCATAAACTTTTTTTTAAAAATGACATTATACAAAGCATCTTTCTCATTCACAATGGAACGAAACAAGAAATCAACAGCAGGAGGAAAACTACCAAATCCACAAATAAGAGTCATAAACAGCATACTCTTAATTAAACAACAAATGGGTCAAAGAAGAAATCTCAAGGGAAATTAGAAAATATATTGAGATAAACACAAAAACACAACATGCCCAAACCTATGGGCTGCTATAAAGCAGTGCTAAGAAGGAACTTACAGCTGGAAATGCTTACATTAAAATGAAGAAGATCTCAAAGAAACAAGTTACCTGCACACCTTAAGGAACAAGAAAAAGAAGAACAAACTAAAACCAAAGCTGGCAGAAAGAAGGAAATAATAAAGATTAGGCTGGGCATGGTGGCTCACACCTGTAATCCCAGCACTTTGGGAGGTTGACGTGGGCGGATTACCTGAGGTCAGGAGTTCAAGACCAGCCTGGTCAACATGGTGAAACCCCGTCTCTACTAAAATACAAAAATTAGCCAGGCATGATGGTGGATGTCTGTAACCCCAGCTACTTGGGAGACTGAGGCGGGACAATCACTTGAACCCGGGAGGTGGAGGTTGCAGTGAGCCGAGATCGCACCATTGCACTTCAGCCTGGGTGACAGAGTGAGACTCCATCTCAAAATATATACATAAAAATTAAAAATTTAAAAATTTAAAAATAAAGATTAGGTCAGCTATAAATGAAAGAGAATTTAACAACAGAGAAAACTAACAAAGTCAAGAGATGGTTTGTCCAAAAGATCCAACAAAATTGACAAACCGTTAACTGGATTGACTAAGAATAAAAAAGAATTCTCAAAATTAAAATCAGAAATGAAAATGAGGACATTACAACTGATGCCATAGAAAAAAGCATTATAATACTACAAACCAATAAATGTATGTCAACAAATTGGATAACTTAGATAAGATGAATAAATTCTTAGAAATACACAATATACAAACTAAATCATGAAGAAATAGAAAATCTTAACAGACCTATCATAGCAGGGAGATGCTGTCAGTAAGCTAGAACCTTCCAATAATGAAAAGCCCAGGACCACATGGCTTCACTGCTGAATTCTACCAAACACTGAAAGAATTAAACTAATTCTCAAATTCTTCCAAAAATATTAAAGAGGCAGGAACACTTCCAAACTCATTTTATAAGGTCAGGATTACCTTGAAACCAAAGCCAGTCACAAAAAAACTACAGACCGATATCTATGATAAATATGCATGCAAGAATCCTCAACAAAATATTAAAAACAGAATTCAACAGCATATTAAAAGAATATGGTCAGGCACTGTGCAGTGGCTCATGCCTACAGTCCCAGCACTTTGGGAGGCTGAGGCAAAAGGATCACTTGGGCCCAGGAGTTTGAAACCAGCCTGGGCAACATAGTGAAACCTCGCTTCTACAAAAAAATACAAAAATACAAAAACTAGCCAGGCATGGTGGCATGTGCCTGCAATCCAGCTACTTGAGAGACTGAGGTGGGAGGATAGCTTGAGACCAGGAGGCTGAGGCTGCAGTGAGCCATGATCACACCACTGCACTCCAGCTTGGGCAAATGAATAAGACTCTATCTCAAAATAAAAACAAGACAAATAAATGGAAAGGCATCTTCTGTTTATGGTTTACAAGACTTAATATTGCTAAAATGTTGATATTACCAAAGTAATAGACAGATATAATGAAATTTCTATCAAAGTCCCAATGGTGCTTTTCTTTTTTGCAGAAACATAAATATTTATCCTAAAATTAATATCAAGGAATGTCTCATGGAACCCTGACTACCAAACAGTTTTGAAAAACAATCTTGAAAAATCTTCAGCAAGAATGAAGTTCAAGGTCTCATACTTCCTGATTTAAAAACTTTTAACAAAACTACAGAAATCAAAACAGTATGGTACTGGCATTACACACACACACACACACACACACACACACACACACACACACACACATTTAGACAAATGGAATAGAGAGCCCAGAACTAAAACCTCACATATATAATCAAATGATTTTTGTCAAGGGTGCCATGCCCATTCAAAGAAGAAAGTGAAACTGACCCAATTGCCCCATAAACTGTTCTTTTTGATAAACATAGAAATTGACCCTTGTGGTCTTAAAAAGCTTGAAACTTGTATTTATCTGAGTTCCTTCCTCAGAGAAGGTCCTTCAGGCTCTCAAAAAAAGTATCAAAGAACTGAAACTCACCAGATCACAGATGGTGGGGGACCCCCTCATTCACCATGATTGCTTCCTTGTCACTCCCTAGTTCTCGTTTTCTTACACATTGTGGCATTTCTTCCTGGCTATATAAACACCTAGTTTTAGTCAGTCAGGGAGATGGATTTGAGGCTGAGCTCCCATCTCTTCAGCTGCAACACCCAATTAAAGCCTTCTTCCTTGGCAATACTTGTCATCTCAGTGATTGACTTTCTGTGCAAAGAGCGGCAGGACCTAGACCAAACCCCTGGTGTTTCGGTAACAAAAGGATAGTCTTTTCAACAAATAGTGTTGGGAAAACCGGATAGCTACATACAAAAGAATAAAATTGGACCCTCACCTTATACCACATACAGAAATTAAAGTAAAACAGACCAAAGACTTTAATACAAGCTAAAACTATAAAAATCCTATAAGAAAACAAGGGAAAAGCTTCATGACATTGGATTTGACAATGATTTCTTGGATACGACACCAAATGCATGAGCAACAAAATTAAAAATAGATAAACTGGACAGCAAAGTTAAAACCTTTTGTGGATCAAAGGACACAACAAACAGAGTGAAAAAGGCAACCCATGAAATAGAAGAAAATATTTGCAAATCATATATGTGATAAAGGGTTAATGTCTAGTATATATGAAGAACTGCAACTCAACAACAACGAACAACCGAATTCAAAAATGGACAAAGGACTTGAATAGGCATTTCTCTGAAGAAGATATGCAAATGGCGAACTAGCACATGGCAAGATGCTCAACGTCATTAATCATTAGGGAAATGCAAATCAAAACCACAATGAGATACCACTCACACCTATTAGGATGGCTGCTATGAAAACACAGAAAGTAAGTATTGGTGGGGATGTGGAGAAACTGGAGCCCTTGTGCAATGATCAAGTGAAATGGTGCAGCTGCTATGGTAGACAGTATGGTCGTTCTTCAAAAGATTAACCATACAATTAGCATATGATCCAGTCATTCCACTTATGGGCATACACCCAAAAGAACTGAAGGAGGCCGGGCGCGGTGGCTCAAGCCTGTAATCCCAGCACTTTGGGAGGCCGAGGCGGGTGGATCACAAGGTCAGGAGATCGAGACTATCCTGGCTAACATGGTGAAACCCCGTCTCTACTAAAAATACAAAAAACTAGCCGGGCGCGGTAGCGGGCGCCTGTAGTCCCAGCTACTTGGGAGGCTGAGGCGGGAGAATGGCGTGAACCCGGGGGGCGGAGCTTGCAGTGAGCCGAGATCGCGCCACTGCACTCCAGCCTGGGAGACACAGTGAGACTCCGTCTCAAAAAAAAAAAAAAAAGAACTGAAGGCAAAGTCTCAAAGTCATATTTGTATACCCATGTTCACAGCAGTATTATTCACAGTAGCCAAAAGGTGGAAGCAACCCAAGGGTCCATCAATGGCTGAATGGATAGACAAAATGTGGTCCACACACACGATGGAATATTATCCAGCCTTAAAAAGGAAGGAAATTCTGACACATGCCAAAATATGAATGAACCTTGAGGACACTGTGCTAAGTGAAATAATCTAGACGCAAAAGAATAAATGCTGCAGGATTCCACTTATAAGAGGTACTTAGTCAAATTTAAAGAGAAAGAAAGGAGAATGACAGTTACCAGGGGCTGGGGAGAGGAGAAATGGGGAGATATTATTTAATGGGTATAGAGTTTATCTTTCGAAAAGAGACCTGGAGGTTGGCACACAAGAATGTAAATGTACGTAAGACTCAACAGTACACTTAAACATGGTTAAGAAGGCAAATTTTATATTATGTATATTTTACCATTTTAAAATGTACATATGGTATGTGTTCACATAGTATAAATAAACGAATATTTTTCAGTTAAAGAAAAGTTCTATCAAACCACGTCCTTCCTCTACCCAGAACTCTTCCGTGACTCCCATCTCACCCAGAGTGACAACTCAGGTCCTCACCACCTCACACAAGGAGGCCCCTCTGCTAACCTCCAAAGTCCCTTTCCCCCATCCCAACACCTGCTCTACACACACAGGCTTCCTTGCTGCTTGCCCATCTCTGCAGGCAGAGCCCATCTCATGTCCTTTGCAATTCCTGTTCCCTCTGACTGGAATGCTCTTTCTCCAGCAATCTCAACTCTTTCTTCAAATGTCACCTTCCCTGATCATCCTAGTTAGAACCGCAACTCCCCCACCTGCACCCCACTTGATACCCAACATACCCCTTTTTCCACCTTTTTTCTCTCCATAGTCCTTCACGTGTCCACCACGCTACATGATTTTGCTGATTTACCTTATTCCCTAACTCTCTGATTTAGTGGCCTCTACGCTCTATGAGGTCAGGAATTCATCTCTGCCATCTGGTGGTGCTCTACTCCCAAGACCCAGCTGAGTGCCTGGCACAGAGCAGGCACTCAATATCTATCTGTTAAATGAATGGGGAGTTTAAACGAGGCGATGCGGGTAAAGCGTTTAGCAGAGGGCTTGATACATGGTGTGTGCTCAACACTCAGTAGCATGTGAATAATGATAACAGACACCCCTGCTGCCCTGGAACAAGTTACATCTGGTCTGTGCATCCCACCTCCCTGCATCAGGCATGTTTATGCAGGTAAAAATCAAGTTAAGAAGAAACAGCAAAATTAACTTTGCAGGGGGAAACACTGCCACTATTGGCAGTATGGAGCCGGTATGAAAAGAGCTTTGCCTACGAGGAAAGGACGGGGAGGAGGCGATAGGCAGGTTGAACGCAGAGAACAACTAGTATATCTTGAGTGAGTCGCAGTTTGCAAAGCTCTCTCCTGCCTACCTTGCCTCACAACATCAGGCGAATACAACCCCCGCTGGCAGAGGAGGCAACCGAGACTCAAGAGGGCCAGGGACATTCCTCTAAATCAGCATAACCAGGAAGATCCAGGGCCAGGCCTGACATCCAAGACTTTAGACTCCAAAACAGAGGACCAGCCAGGGCAACAAGAGTGAAACTCCATCTCAAAAAAAAAAAAAAAGAGGAAATTTGATGTAGATACAAAGGGAAGATCATGTGAAGATCAGGGAGAAGATGGCCACCTATGAGCCAAGGAAGGAGGCTTGGATCAGATCCTTCCCTCACGGAGCTCAGAAGGAACCGGTCCTGCAGACACCTTGATCTTGAATTCCCATCTACAGAGCTGTGAGAAAATCGGTTTATGGCATTCAGGTTGCCCATTCCATGTACCCAGCAAACTTTTTCTGTAAAGGTCTACAGAGCAAATAATTTCTGCTCTGTGGTTAATATGACCTCTATGTCAACTATTAAACTCTACCCTTGTAGCATGAAAGCAGCCATAGATGATACATAATGGGCATGGCTGTGTCCCAATAAAACTATTCACAAAGCCAGTGGAGGGCTGGATTTGGCTCCAGCAGGCCGGTCTACTTCGCAGCTCCAGCCAAGGAAACTGCTCCTCCATCCTGAGTCATGGCCCAGACGGCCTACTTAGGGGGTCCGCAGTCTGGGACAGCTCTTGGGATCAGTGCTGACGTGACTGACAACTCCCGTACACAGTAGCTGGCCCTCTCTGAAGGTTGTAGCCATCCTGCCAACGTCCTCCTGTTCCTTGGAGTCCACCATCTGCTGTCACCTCCAGAGAGGCTCTGATGCAGGCATGCAGCCACCTGCCTGTGTCTTCCCTCGTGGTGAGCACAGAGGCTACTGGGCCCCATCTGTTCCCTCCACAAAAGGAAGCTATGAGCTTGCTCAGGACATGTGGCAAACCCCTAGCTTTCTCCAGAGCACATGGTGGGAGGGTGGGAGGGGGAGGTGCCAGCCTTGGAAAGTTCTAGCTCTGTCACCAACTAGCAGACACCCTCAAGTGAGCACCACCACTCAGGGTCTCCCCACTTATTCCTCTGGCCTCAAAGACGTGCCCACCTCCCACTGTCTGGGATGCCTTCATCCTCCATTCCTTTCCTTTGTCGTGCCTCTTCCACCCTCGGGAACCTGATCATGCAAAATGTCACCTCCCCCACTGCTATGGGCTTAACTGTGTTCCCTTCACCTCCATTCCATATGTGGAAATTTTTTTTTTTTTTTTTTTGAGATGGAGTCTTGCTCTGTTGCCACGTTGGAGTGCAGTGGTGCGATCTTGGCTCACTGCAAGCTCCGCTTCCTGGGTGCAAGTGATTCTCCTGCCTCAGCCTCCCGAATAGCTGGGACTACAGGCACCCACCACCATGCCCGACTAATTTTTGTATTTTTAGCAGAGACAGGGTTTCATCATGTTGGCCAGGATGGTCTCGATCTCTTGACCTCATGATCCACCCGCCTCAGCCTCCCAAAGTGCTGGGATTATAGGCGTGAGTCACCGCGCCTGACCCACATATGGAAATCTTAACGGTACTATCTCAGAATGTGCTGTCTTTGGAGATGAGATCTTGACAGAGGTGACTAAGTTAAAATGAGGTCATTAGGGTGGGTCCTAATCCAATATGATTATAAGTGTCCTTATGAGAAGACGAAATTGGCCAGGCACGGTGGCTCATGTCTGTAATCCCAGCACTTTGGGAGGCCGAGGCAGGTAGATCACACGAGGTCAGGAGTTCCAGACCAGCCTGGCCAACATGGTGAAACCCCATCTCTACTAAAAATACAAAAATTAGCCCGACGTGGTGGTGGATGCCTGTAATCCCAGCTACTTGGGAGGTTGCCATGAGCCGAGATCACACCACTGCACTCCAGCCTGAGCAACAAGAGTGAAACTCCACCTAAGAAAAAAAAGCAGCAGCAGAAGAGGATATTTAGACACAGACACAAAGGGAAGATCATCTGAAGATCAGGGAGAAGATGGCCACCTAGGAGCCAAGGAGTGGGGCTTGGATCAGATCCTTCCCTCATGGAGCTCAGAAGGAACCAGTCCTGCAGACACCTTGATCTTGGACTTCCATCTCCAGAACTGTGAGAAAATCAGTTTATGTCATTCAAGCTGCCCATTCCGTGTACTGTTAGGGCAGCCTTAGTGAAGTAACAGATCTGAGAGTACCACCATTACCATCATCTTCGTCCTTCTCATCATCTTCATCACCTCTCCCTCTGACCAAGCCCTTCTTGTGTGCCAGACTCAGCTAACAGATGGTGTCTAGGTTTGATCTGTATTATTCGCTCATTATGCCCTCTCCACGGTGCTGTCAGGACAGATTCTATTTCATACATAGTTCTCAGATGATGAGACCGAGGGGCAGAAAGACTAAGGAAAGATGAAGTAACATGCCCAAGGTCATATAGTGAATAGTGGGCAGAAACGGAAGCTAAGCCCACGCTCTTGACTGCACCTCTAGAAGCTTCACCCAATGACTATCTCTGAAAATAACACTAACCCTCTTATTTATATGTGCCCGGCACTTGCCACACATACCCTGTGAGTGCACAGAATCCTGATAACATATGCCCCAGGGAGTCAGTATCACTAAAGCTCAGGGACGTTGGTTACTACGTGCCCAAAATCATCAACAGATCTGAGGTTTAAACCCTGGTCAATCTGACTCTAAGGGAAGCCTCTTTCCACCACACACTGCCCCACATCTAGGAGTCAGATGAACTAATTCATCAAATCTCCAAACCCCAGGACTGTGTTGGACAGCTACGGGAGTGCCTGCCCTAACACAGCCACAGGCTGAGTCAGGGAGCCGGGAATCCGGGAGGCCTCCCCGCAGACGGCTGCTGCCCTGACTCTCTGCGCGGGATGAACGATGCACCCAGACCACCTGGGCCTCCTCGCCAGGACTCAGTGATACAGAACAGTCTCTTCCCCTTCCTCTTTCTAACCACTGCACCTGGAGGTTAACAACACTGATGTGTTTATTCTTCGTTTCAGTGCACACTAGGCTGGGGCATTGGGGACTTTTGCTTCTCTGTATTACAGGATGGCCTGGTTGAGAAAAATTGAGATGCAGAGGCTGGCTGTTGGCAAAGCCATAGGCAGGTGTCTCCGCTGGGGGCCTGTGTGCTCAAAGGATATCAAGAGGGCTTTTTGGTTTGGAGTTGAGGGAAGAAGGAGTTTGGGGTACAGGGGCCATGGGAACCAAGGATGAGAAGAGAGGGCAGTGGAGGGGGCATGAGAAGGCCCTGACTGCCTCCCAGGTCCTTGGCCAAGTTTGGCTGATGAGATAGTTGCTGCCTTGCACCACCCAGATCCCATCAGAACTGTCAAAGACCCTCAGCTGTCAGCCCCACGGGAGACAGGACATTGCCAGCCCCACGGGGGACAGGACACCTCTCTGGAGGTGTCCAGAGAGCCTCTTCCAAGGTCTCGCTTCTTCCCACGAGGCACACATCCAATGACTGCTGCATGTGGGGAATAAACCTCCAGCCACTTTGCCCCAACTCAGGATGACTCGGAAGGGCCATCCCAGCTCCCCTTGGAACTCCCTGCAGGGCTGGCCAAGGCTTCCCCTGAGGCTGCATCATGGCCTGACTTCTCCCTCTGCCTCTCCTGCTTGCTTCGCTCCACCTCCTGGTGTTGATCCTAAAAGCACCTCCTCCTAACCCGCCCGCACGCTGACCTCCATCTCCACCAAGGACCACTAACCTACAGTGTGAACCCATCTGGGCCAAGTCAATAGAGACAAGCTGCAAATGGTGCAATGCCTGCAAATTCAGCCACACAGGATGCAGAAGCCTAGCCCCTCTAATCAGGGCTGTGATACTGGGTGCAAGGTGTGGAAAGCCTCAGGGGAGGAATCACAGCCCTGTTCAGGAGGGGCTTTTAGTGCAGTGAGCCCGAGGGTCAGATGAGATAAGAGGTTCAGGGAAAGTGCTATGCAGTAGTAGCACAGCTGCTCACTCATGAGCCAGCAGCATCAGCATCACCTAGGAACTGGCTGGTAATGCAAATGCTAACCCTAACGCCCTTCCCCAACTGCTGGAGGCGTTTCCCAAGCCCGCCCAGGGATTCTCATGTGCGCTCAAATTTCATTAGAGTTCAAGCGAAAGGAAGAGGAGAGAGGGAGAGTGAAACAACACTGAGAAAAGGAGGGTGGGAGTGGATAGAAAACCAGCTACCTCAAGCTTCCTTAAGGAAGGGACTTGGCAGCCACAGCTCTTGTTTGGGGACCCTCTCCATACACCTAGACCCCTTCTGGTAACCTCTCCCTCCTGCCCCTTCAGACCCAGGAGTGGTGATGGTTCCTGGTTCCTACTGTTAACAGCCACGGGGCGTTACATCCTTCCTTGTGGACTCCCAGCATCCTTCCTCCCACCGCCTTAGTCAATAGCCTCTTTATTAAATTTGCCTTAATGTACTCGGTTTGGGGGAGGCATCTGTTTCCTGTTGCCGCCATGACAGTTTTCACACACTGTCTCAAGTCCAAACGCTGTAGAGTGGAGAAGGCTGTCCACTTACAGCTGTGGATCTTGAAATTCAGAGAGTTGTTAAGCTCCTCTCCTGAGGTCACACAGCCAGGAAGCTGGCTGCAAACCTCTTACCTTGGGAATGGATCTGGAGCTGCTGATGCTAAGGGTGCATGTAGTGCTCAGCCTGAGACACAGGCTGGGATAAGTGAGGACCTCTTCCACCTTTGCTACCCAGTACTGGTTATATCTCCGCAGAAGTCTGATATCCCAGGTACCTGCTAGAATATCTCCCCAGGAGTTAATGACAGGCTGACAACCTGAGGCCAGGAGATGAAATTGAAAAGGTTGTTAATTAGCAAGGAGGGTAACAGGTTATTACCCTTGAACACTGCAGAAAAGGGCATTGTCTCCATGCAGGAAGAGAGGAGGCTGCACACTCCTCCGAACCCATCCCGGGGCACAGACCAGACTGTGGACAGGGGAAGAGGGCCAGGCAGCCCTGGAAGGAAGAGCTGGAATTCAGCTCACTCTTTCCCCATTCCAGGCTCTCAGACGTGGGCTTGGGCTTGATCCACTTTGAAGGCTGACAGATGCCAGGGAGTCTGGGGTGGTCCTGAGGCAGTGATGGTCTGGGATCACTGTGGCCTGTGTGCAGGAACTTCATGGTGGGGAAGCTCATTATTCACATTTTTTGGGCACTCACTATGCTCCAGGAACTGTGTATAACCACAACAACTCTGATGATTAAGTCCCCAAATTATTCCATTTTAGAATGGGGAAACCGAGGCACAGATTTTTTCTTTTCATATAATCTGCCCTAGGTTACTCAAAGGTGGCAGGAGTCAGACCCAGGGCCCTTGTTCTGATGAACACCTTGTCTCACAGCAGAAGCTGGAGGATGCTATTTTGAACCAAATGATAGAGAGAATATTTACTTGAACACATTCCTTTAAAAAAAAAAATTTAAGTTCAAGGGTACATGTGCAGGTTCATTATACAGGTAAACATGTCACATGGGTTTGTTGTACAGATTATTTCATCACCCAGGTACTAAGCCTATTAGCCAAGTTATTTTTTCTGCTCTTCCCACCTTTCACCCTCCGATAGGCCCCAGTGTCTGTTGTTCCCCTCTTTGCATCCATGTGTTCTCATCATTTAGCTCCCATTTATAAGTGAAAACGTCGTATTTATTTTTCTGTTTTGCATTAGTTAGATAAGGATAATGGCCTCCATCTCCATTCACATTCCTGAGAAGGATATGATCTCTTTTTTTTGTTTGTTTGTTTTGAGACGGAGTCTCGCTCTGTTGCCCAGGCTGGAGTGCAGTGGCGCGATCTCAGTTCACTGCAAGCTCCACTTACCAGGTTCACGCCATTTTCCTGCCTCAACTTCCTGAGTAGCTGGGACTACAGGCGCCCGCCACCACTCCTGGCTACTTTTTTTGTATTTTTAGTAGAGACGGGGTTTCATCGTGTTAGCCAGCATGGTCTCAATCTCCTGACCTCGTGATCCGCCCGCCTCGGCCTCCTAAAGTGCTGGGATTAGAGGCGTGAGCCACTGCGCCCGACTGATCTCATTCTTTTTTGTGGCTGCATAGTATTCCATGGTGTATATGCACCATGCTTTCTTTATCCGGTCTACCATTGATGGGCATTTAAGTTGATTCCATGCCTTTGCTATTGTGAATAGTGCTGCAGTGAACATTGGTGTGCATGTGTCTTTATGACAGAATGATTTCTACTCCTTTGGGTATATACCCAGTAATGGGATTGCTGAATCGAACGGTATTTCTGTCTTTAGATTTTTGAGGAACTGTTGCTGTCTTCCACAATGACTGAACTAATTTACACTCTCACCAAAAGTGTATAAACATTCCCTTTTCTCTGCAACCTTGGCCATTCTGACTGATGTGAGATGGTAGCTCACTGTGGTTTGATTTCCATTTCTCTAATGATCAGTGATGTTGAGCTTTTTTCATATGGTTTTTGGCTGCATGTATGTCTTCTTTTGAGAAGTATCTGTTCATGTCATTTGCCCCCTTTTTAATGAGGTTTTTTCCCTTGCAAATTTAAGTTCCTTACTTGAACATACTTTACGTGCCAGGTGCTTTTATAGAATTCTTATTTAATCCTCAAAAGAGCATTATTACTCCATTTTAAAGGTGTATAAACTGAGGCTCAAGGAGTTTATGCAATTTTTCCCAGGGTCACACAGCCAGGAAAGGGCACTGCTGGAACTCAAACTAGGCCTCTCTGATGGCCTTAAAGCCCTGCCTCCAGTCCCGCCCAGAACTGGGTCATCTGAAAATCAAGGTGCTAGGAAACCCGTGAGAAGGGATTACTCAGCTTCTCTGAACTTGAGGACCAAAAGAAACACCTCATTGGGAGTTAGCAGACCTGGGGTGCCTGACAAGACTGCACCAATCACACCTAAAGGGGGTCTTTCAGGAGATGCGGGTCCACAAAGGTCCAGGTGGTCAGGAGGCTTTTATCCCTCCGCAGCATCCATTTTAAGGGGTGCTCCAACATTTCCTTGCATTCCTCCAATGATGGGGAGCTCATTCCTTTTGGAACCAGCAAATTAGCATAAAGAACAGGGTGTCAGGGGGCAGCTGAGAGAGGCTGAGAGCCCAGTATGTGGAGTCACTGACTTGGGGTCAAATCCTCGGCTACGCACTGTATGTGTGATGTTGGGCAAGTTTCCAACCTCATGTGGATATCTGTAAAGTGAGGTGGGTGGTAACCAGCACCCCTCCCTCTTAGGGGTAAGGTGGGAGGCCTGAATGAGATCCTGGAGATGGTGCCTGACACACAGCAGGGATTCTACAAATGATAGAGGAGCCTGAGATGACACGGACTACCCAGGAGATGCTCATGGGCGTCAGGTGAACGGCCAGCTGCTGAGGCATCCTTCAGCTCAGTGCCGCCTTCCCTGGGCTTCCCACCTCCTGGCTAGTTGGGACCTAGCTGGCCTCTGAGGCTGCAGCCCAGCCCCGTCCCTCCACATCATGCCGCTGAGCACCTGCCCAACCACCTCCAGCCCCACCCCGCAACCATTCAGAAACCAGCCCCGCCCTCCCTCCCTCTCTCCACCTGCAAATATTTAAACAGCATAAAAACAGGATTAATCTCAGGAGGGACTCAGGGCAAGTGAGCACTAATTCCAGGCAGGGAAACCCAGGGCAATCTGTGAGGCAGGAAGGGGGACTTCTGGGTCTCCTGGGCCTGCCCTGTCTTCTCCAGTCCTCTCACCTGCCACCTGCCCACACCCAGGTACCCTCTGCTGCCCACCTTGAGTCCTGCCAGGTTCCACATTAACTTTGCTACTCGTCCCTGCCTCCCCACACTGGGCTGACTTTACTCCTCTGAACCCCAGATGAGACTCACATGCCCCCAGGGTGCAGAGCTGTCATAAAGATTGCAGAAAATAGAGGCAGAGCCTCAAACAGGACCCAGCACACAGCCGGTGCCAGATCAAGGGAGGCACTCTAGGCAGGGGGGGGAGGGGAGAGCGGGGGGGGGAGGGGGGACCGGCAGGGAGGGGGTAAAAACAAAAACAGGTCAGTCTCCAGCTCTGCCATTTGCTAGGTGACCTCGGGCCTCAGTTTCCTCATCTGTGAAACGGGGATGGTGCCTGCATCACCTCATAGGACTGCTATGCGAGGATGCCATGAGCAAAACATACACAGCACTTGAACAGGGCCGGGCACACCATGAGGGCTGGAGACAGGGTAGCCCCTAGAAAGCTACATCCTCACTCCATTCTGTAGTCGGCTCCAATATCTCCCCCTCGGAGAGCCTCCCTGATCACCTTGTCTAAAACAGGGCCTCACACCTGCCATCGCTACCCTTTTCCTCTGCTGCGTACTCTTACTCAGGACTCAGGCACTTGACTTCTCTTTATACATCTCTGGGCTCATTCATTTAGCCTCCATCTCTCCCATGAAGAGCTTCAGCCCCTAGGACAGTGCCCGGCCACACAGCAGATCAGTAAATGCTGACGATCAATCGGACTACATTAGTAACACTAACACCAGCAGCTAATGCTTACTGAGCTAGGTTCCAGGCAGTGTCCTAAGCCCCCTTGGCTCTAGATCCCATCGATACGTGTTTAAAGCCGGGATCAATAAACTTTTCCTGTAAAGGGTTGGGTAGCAAATGTTTTAAGGTTTGGGGTAGGACTGCCTGATACATTACAGGATGCCCAGTTAAATGTCAATTTCAGATAAACAAGGAATAATCTTTTGAGTATAGGTATGCGCCAAATATTATATAGATTATTGATTGATTCTCTGAAATTCAAATTTAAACAAGGCATTCTGAATTTTTATTTGCCACATCTGGCAAATTATTTTTATTTGTTAAATTTCTATTTGCCAAAACTGGCAAACCTATTTTCAGGCCACATACAATCTATCCCATGGTATCTTTTGTTTCTACAACCTTTAAAAATGTAAAGGGTGGGTACAAACAGGTGGGATTTGGCCCACAGACCCCCTTGGTTTGAAGCACCCAGCACAGTGCTTGAGGCACAGAGTAGGTCTAAATAAAAATCACCCAGGCCAGCTGTCCCATGCTCCTCTGAGGCCTGCTGACTCAGAGCGTCCCACCTTTACTCCCCACCTGGGGTCTCTGGTGGTTGAGGTAGGGTAAGTACCATGCAGGTGGGGTGAGGACCACTGAGCTAGCACCCACTTATGACACGGGCTTCCTGACGCTTACCTCTGGAGGAAACTGGCAGTGGGGAGGATGGTTAAATTGGGATGCCTGGAGGGCCCTGCAGGGAGGCTTTGAAAACAACTCTCAGGCCGGCCACAGTGCCTCACGCCTGTAATCCCAGCACTTTGGGAGGCTGAGGTGGGTGGATCACCTGAACTCAGGAGTTCAAGACCAGCCTGGCCAATATGATAAAACCCCATCTCTACTAAAAATACAAAAATTAGCCAGGTGTGATGGCATGTACCTGTAATCCCAGCTACTAGGGAGACTGAGACAGGAGAATCACTTGAACCCAGGAGGCAGAGGTTGTGGTGAGCTGAGATCACGCTACTGCACTCCGGCCTGGGTGACAGAGCGAGATTCTGTCTCAAAAAAAAAAAAAAAAAAAAACCATAAATAATAAAAATAACTCAGTATGTGGGCAAAGTGGGGAGAAGAGGGGGTGACTCACAGGTCCCTCAACAACCACTGGAGCAATGGAGCGAGCGGAGGGCAGGCTGTGCCACTCTGCCACTCTCACAGGCACCTGGGACTCTCAGGACAAGAAGCATGAACCAGCATCTCCAGCCCTGCCTGGACCACTGACCCTCAGCCCTGGTCCCCAAAGGTGGTACTAAGTGCTCACTTCCGTACCATTGCTCACGTGCTGCCTTCTGCCAGATGCCCCTCCCCGAATGCTCCAGCTGGCTAGCTGCAACTCAGGCTTCAAGCTTCCGCCAAGGTGTCGCCTCCTCCTGGAAGGCTTCCTGGACTCCCCATCCCCTAAGCTGGGACAAGTGTGCCTCTTCCATGTCCCATTCTCCTTCCATGTCTCCTTCCCTGCAAATATCACAGGAACCAAAACTGTCGTTCATGCACTCAATTTCTTGAGTGCTCCTGTGAGTCAGGCTCCGGGGAGCAAGCAGACGTGGTCCCTGTCCTCGCAAGCCTTACAGTCCAGGGAGATGGAAAGATATAAACAGAATCACAAAATGGGTAAATCGTTACAAAGTGAGACCAGTTCTTTGCACCTTGGTTCTAGGAGAATAACAAAGCAACCAGACCTGACAGGGTGGCAGGGAAGGTCAGGGAGGCCTTCCTGAAGGTGGTGATGGCTCAAGATGTGAAGAACAAATATAAATTAACTCTCTGGGTCTCAGTTTCTCCCACTGTAAACGAGCGAAAAAAATCGCCTGTGACTGCCCCCACATAGCCACCGTGGAGCTCAAAGGAAGGAACAGATGTTGTAAGGACATTGTATCAGGGAGAAACAGTCTACGGAAAGAGCTGGCGGCTTTTAATTTTTAAATCTATCAGGGTGAGGCACACAGAAGGTGACAGTTGGGAGGGGCTGGAATGGGGCTGGTGATGGTGATGGGGGGGACAGGAGTATTTTGGGAAGCTCCAAAGCACAGACACAAACAGACTTGGGGTGTGGGGAGGGGGAGAGACGGTGCCGCAGCCCTGCAAGCTGTGCCTGGTTCTATGCTGTGGCCAAACCTTCCTTCTCTGCTGAATCCTGTCTCTTTCCCTCCCCACACCCTGGGCTCCGGTCACACATGCCATTCCTTCTGCGTGACCCAGATGACTCCCACCTCCTGGTCCTGGCCCATGCAGTCCCCTCCACTTGATATCCTCACCCATTCCTAGCTCCGTCTCCAGCTCTGGAAAAATCCCCCAATTATCCAGGGCCAAGTCACGTGCCCCTCTCCGCATCCCTTTCTGAGCCCAGCAGTCCATGCAGGTTGCCCTCTGCTGAGCTCCTAGAGTAACACCTGCTGCATCAGGCTCTGGAATCAGACTCCCAGAATTCCAATCCCAGCTTATCCATGCGTGATCTTGGGTAAATCCTGTCCCTTCTCTGAGCCTCAGCTTTCCCATCTGTGAAATGGGTGATATCAGCATCTGCCTCACTGGCATTAAGATAATACATTTATTTATTTAAGTATAATTTTAGGGATAGTGTGTTGCCCAGGCTGGAGTGCAGTTATGCGATCATGGCTCGCGGTAGCCTCGAACTCCTGGGCTCAAACAATCCTCCTGTGTCAGCCTCCTGAGTAGCTGGGACTACAGGTACACACCACCGTGCCTAGCTAATTTTTTTTTAAATGTTGCCCAGGCTGGTTTTGAACTCCCGACCTCAAGTGATCCACCCGCCTCGGCCTCCCAAAGTGCTGGGATTACAGGCATGAGCCACTGTGTCCAGCCAAGACAATACATTTAAAACATTTGGCACAATAGCTGCTACATGCTCAGTGTTTTATGCATTTGTTTTAAGTCATCACGGCCAGCATTTATCTATAAAATGTTGTTTACTGATTGCCTGGCGCCATGCCTTGGGGTATGATCTCATCTAATCTCCATAGTATTTCTGTGAAATGGGTACAATTACCCTCTTTACTTTACAGATGAGGAAACTGAGTTCTGGTCAGATGAAATGACTTGCCCGAGAGCACAAGGCTTGGAAATGGCAGGGCAAGATTCAAATCCAGGACTGTCCTTCCTGCACTGAGCCTGGCACACAGTAGGTTTGTTCATTCATTCGAGAGACACCTATGGGTGTTTTTCACAACTGGGTGCTTTACACACTTGAGCCCAGAGATTCACAACTACCATGCATTGTAGGTGTCATTGTTATCATCCCCATTTTCCCAATGACGCAGCCGTCCTGGGAGGGGCAAACGCCATCAGACCTGTGAGGAGGCTGGGACTGAAATCAAAGTCTCGTGTTCTGGAGCCCCACATTGCAGTGAAGACCCCAGTACCAGGGCGACCAATGCACCTGCTCCCTTAGCCCTCTGAGGTCGAACATCACAGTCACAGTCAACTTGCTGCTCCCAGAGCCAGGGGACAGCGGCACCTGCCAGCTCCACCTCTGCCTTTGGCTATCATTTTTCACAGCACACCTCTCCCTGCATGCCCAGCACCACCTGGCACCCTTTCTGCTCCACATCGGCTCCCCAAGAGGAATCATGGTGACAAAAAGAAATGTCCTATCTTAAATGCCTTTCACTAAGTGAAAGAAGCCAATCTGAAAAGGCTATGTACTATGCAATTCCAACAATATGACATTCTGGAAGAGGTAAAACTACGGAGATGTGAAAAGATCGGGGGCTGCCAGGGGTTGGGAAGAAAAGAGAGATGAACAGGTAGAGCATGGGAGGTTTGCAGGGCAGTGGAAACATTCTCCGCATGATACTGTGATGGCGGATGCATGCCATCAGACATTTGTCCAAACCCACAGAAAGCACAGCACCAACAGTGAACCCCGATGTCAACTGCAGACTCTGGAGAATAAGCGTCCATGTGGGTTCATTAACCCTAACGAAAGTACCACTCTGGCTGAGGACGTTGACAGTGGGGGAGGCTACACGTTTGGAAGGGTTGAGGATATATGGGAAATCTCTGCACCTTCTGCTCAACTTTTCTGAGAACCTAAAACTGGTCTAATAAGACTTTAATAAGTCTTAAATACAGACTTCGTGGAGGGGGAAATAAGAAAGCAACGTCCTTTCCTCACACTGTCAAGTCATGGAAGATGTTCGCAGGGATCCCCACTTTCAGCAGACAGGCTAAGCACCTCCTTCTGAAAGGGATCCCCTGTGCCTGCAGTCCACCATGACCTGCAATGGGCTTTGGAGCTTTAGTAGAGAAGGTGTCTGGTGGTGTCAGCTCAGAAATCTTCCCTGCCACCTCCCCAGGGGGACATTCAGGGGAACACTCTGTCTCTGGCCTGTCTCCCATCTCTCTCCTCCTCACTTCCTGCTCCCTTGCCTTCCTCCAAAGCTGCACGTTCCTCCCTGCCTCAGTGCCCCTGCTCCTGCCATTCCCTCTGCCATTCCTAGTTCTCTACACAGCCTCTTCTTTTCATCATCAAGATATTAACTCAGGCTGGGCGCGGTGGCTCACGCCTGTAATCCCAGCACTTCGGGAGGCCGAGGAGGGTGGATCACCTGAGGTCAGGAGTTCGAGACCAGCCTGACTAACAAGGTCAAACCCCATCTCTACTAAAAATACAAAAATTAGCTGGGCATGATGGCAGGTACCTGTAATCCCGGCTACTCGGGAGGCCGAGGCAGGAGAATCGCTTGAACCCAGGAGGTGGAGATTGCAGTGAGTCGAGATCGCGCCATTGCACTCCAGTCTGGGTGACAAAGTGAAACTCCATCAAGAAAGGAAAAAGGAAAGGAAAGAAAAGAAAGAAAAAGATATCAGATCAAATGCCACCTTCTCAGAGAGGCCTACCATGACTGCCCAAGTAAGCTGCCGCCTACCCAACTCACCCCAGCCTCTCTCCCCACTGCATTGCTGTTTTCTCATCCATTTCTGAATTCATCGCATTTCTTCATCTGTTTGCATGGTCATTATCCACCTCTGCCCTCTTGGTTGAAGGTAGGGATCTCACCTGTTGTGCTCACTGCTGTCTCCCCCGTGCCCAGCAGAGAGCCTGGCATACAGTAGGTGCTTAGCAAATGCTGGTGAATACATCAGAGTTTCCTGTCCTGGATCCCTCTCACAGGCAGTCTCAGGACAGACGTGCCCCCGCCATTCCTGCCCACACCCTTCCATCTCTCCTGTCACTTCCACACAGCATAGATAACAAAAACAAAACCACACAGGGGTGGCCCACAGCCCTGGTCATGGGAGAGGTGGGAGTGGGGAGGGCGGAATGAAAAACGATAGAGCCTGTGGACCTTTAGAGTATTAGAAAAATTCTTCCTCCAATTCCTCGCCACATAACCTGCCCTAAATGTGGTTACTGAGGCTTAGGGAAGAAGCAAACACCACTAACTTGGCTGCTGCCAGCCTGGCCCCAGTTAATCGTTTACTGGCTTGCTATAAATAGGCACCAGCATTGTTCTGTGACAGTGTGAGGGCCGGCCAACCTGGCTGGGCTTCCTACAAATGAGCCTCCCCTTATCACCCTGCCCAGGTTCCTCAGACTCTCCTTGACCAGAAGGCTCCCCCTGGGCCTGATTCCAAGGCATTCTCCCGAGGACATCCTCGTGTAAAGGTCCTTCAGGCTGCCACGCCCATGCACAGGAGAGGATGGAGCTGTGAAGATGCTCTCCGGCCTCCTTCCATCCCCAGAGAAGCCTGCCTGCACGTTTTCCATTCCCAGCCCACACCCTGGAGACTGGCCAGCCTCCTCCTGGGTGCCTGCCCACTGCTTGCGTCTGGCTTCCCTGGCAGCACCCCCATCTCCACAGACCCAGGGGCCTCACGGATGAGGAAGATACACGCAGACTCGAAGCCCACCCAAGATCCCTGGAAGATGGCCAAACTTGGGGGCGTGGTGGGGAAGGTGGTTTGGGCAGCTGCAGAAAACGGAAAAGGAAATTCCCAAATGGTTGCTTAAAACACACACAGGTACATCAGACGGTACTTATTATATTTCTGGAGGACTAACCACCTCCACCTGACCTTAGGAGGAGGAGCAATCCATTAAGTGTGTCTAACACTGGTTTCAAATCCTGTCTCCACCTCTTACCAGCTGTGTGACCTTGGGCAAGTCACTTCCCTTCTCTGTGCTGCAATTTACAGTATTTATCTGTAAAATGGGATAATAAATACAGGCAGAGGGCCTCAAACAGGACCCAGCACACAGCCGATGCCAGATCAAGGGAGGCACTCTGGGTAAGTAAAACCATGAACAGGTCAATCTCTGCTATTTCCTGGATGACCTCGGGCCTCAGTTCCCTCTGATGGTTTTTGGGTTTGCTTTCTTTATTTTTATTTAATTTTTTTGAGATGGAGTCTCGCTCTATCACCTAGGCTGGGGTGCAGTGGTGTGATCTCGGCTCACTGCAACCTCTGTCTCCCGGGTTCACGCCATTCTCCTGCCTCAGCCTCCCGAGTAGCTGGGATTACAGGCACCCGCCACCACGCCCGGCTAATTTTTTGTATTTTTAGTAGAGACAGGGTTTCACCGTGTTAGCCAGGATGGTCTCGATCTCCTGACCTCGTGATCTGCCCGCCTCGGCCTCCTAAAGTGCTGGGATTACAGGCGTGAGCCACGGCGCCCGGCCTGGTTTGCTTTCTTTTAACATTACATACACTAATGCATACAAAGAGCATAGCATACTGTCTGGAACAGGATAGACTTTTTGGGAAACCCTCTATACCTGTGCTGTCCCACATGTTATCATTAGCCATACGTGGCTATTGAGTACCTGAAATGTGGCTAGTGTGACTGAGGAATTGCATTTTGAATTAAATTTAAATTTCACTTGATTGAAATGTAGATAAGCACTTATGACTCATGACTAACATACTGGGACAAGGCAGGCCTGGACAAAGTAGGTGCCCAATAAATGCTAATTATAATTATTACTGGGGTTGTGATTATTATTTTATTTTATTTTATTTTTGAGATGGAGTCTCACTGTCTCCCATGCTGGAGTGCAGTGGCAAGATCTCGGCTCACTGTAAGCTCCACCTCTCGGGTTCACGCCATTCTCCTGCCTCAGCCTCCTGAGTAGCTGGGCCTACAGGCACCCACCACCACACCCAGCTAAGTTTTTGCATTTTTTAATAGAGACAGGGTTTCACCGTGTTAGCCAGGATGGTCTCGATCTCCTGACCTCATGATCCTCCCGCCTCAGCCTCCCAAAATACTTGGATTACGGGCGTGTGCCACTGCGCCAGGCCGATTATTGTCATTTTTATCAGAAAGCTATTATTATTGGAGCTGGTTTAGAAACTAAGAGGTACAAGTTCATTTCTAGGCACACTAAGGACAGGAAACTGTATTGCAATCATCTCTGTATCACACTAGGACAGTTCCTGCAGGGGGTTACAGATGTTTTGGCATATCCCTCTAAAATTCATATTTCAAAATCCTAATCCCCAGGCCCGGCGTGGTGGCTCACACCTGTAATCCCAGCACTCCGGGAGGCCGAGGCAGGTGGATCACCTGAGGTCAGAAGTTCGAGACCAGCCTGACCAACAAAGTGAAACCCCATCTCCACTAAAAATACAAAAATTAGCTGGGCGTGGTGGCAGGCACCTGTAGTCCCAGCTACTCACAAGGCTAAGGCAGGAGAATTGCTTGAACCCAGGAGGCGGAGGTTGCCGTGAGCCAAGATCGCACCATTGCACTCCAGCCTGGGCAACGGAGCGGGACTCCATCTCTAAATAAATAAACAAATAAAATCCTAATCCTCAAAGTGGTGGTATTAGGAGGAAGAGCTTTTGGGAGGTAATTAAGTCATGAAGGTGACTCTTAGATGAGATTAGTGCTATTTTGTTTTTTCTTTTCTTTTCTTTTTTTTTTTTTGAGACAGAGTCTTGCTCTGTTGCCCAAGCTGGAATGCAATGGCACGATCTCGGCTCACTGCTACCTCTGCCTCCCGGGTTCAAGCAATTCTCCTGCCTCAGCCTCCTGAGTAGCTGGGATTAAAGCCCGCCACCACACCTGGCTAATTTTTGTATTTTTAGTAGAGACAGGGTTTCACCATGTTGGCCAGGCTGGTCTCCAACTCCTGACCTCGGATGATCCACCTGCCTCAGCCTCCCAAAGTGCTGGGATTATAGGCGTGAGCCATTGCGCCCGGCCGGGATTTGTGCTCTTATAAAAGAGAGCCCAAAGACTTCTCTCACCCCTTTCTGCCATGAGGACATGATGAGAAGTCTGCAGTGGAAGAGGGCCCTCACCAGATACCAACCATGCTGCCACCCTGATCTCAGACTTCTAGTCACTAGAACTGTGAGAATTCCTGTTGTTTAGAAGCTACCCAGTCACGGTACTTCGTTATACCAGCACCAACCAAGACACAGGGTGATGCTGAACTGTATTTGGGTATTTGGGTTGTGGATTCCTTAGAGGTCCTGACAAAAGCTGAGGATACTCGTGGCCAGGCGCGGTGGCTCACGCCTGTAATCCCAGCACTTTGGGAGGCTGAGGTGGGCAGATCATGACGTCAGTAGTTCAAGACAATCCTGAACAACATGGTGAAACCCCGTCTCTACTAAAAACACAAAAATTAACCGGGTGTGGTGGCACGCGCCTGTAACTCCAGCTACTCAGGAGGTTGAGGCAGGAGAATCGCTTGAACCTGGGAGGCAGAGGTTGCAGTGAGCTGAGATCGTGCCACTGCACTCCAGCCTGGGCAACAGAGCGAGACTCCATTTCAAAAATAAAAATAAAAAAGAAATCAATTTTTTATCTTCACTTTCTCTTTTCATTTTATTTTTATATGTTTATTATCATTCTAGCTAGTTTTATCAGGGTTTATCCGACTTGAAATGCATGCAGGATGGAGCTGGCTAACAAACCCTACCCTGCTGTTTCTCAGCTCTGTAGACCTGGTTCAGTTTCTTAGCCTCTCTGAGCATCAATTTCCTTGTCAGTAAAGAGCAGTTGCTACTTGTACTTCTCTGTAGGAAGGTTGTTTTGTGGATTAAATGAGAGACAGCAAAGTACCTACAGCAATATTTGGTAAATGGTAGTTGCTACAATTCTAATTTACCAAGTAAGCACAATTTACCAAATAATAATAATTAAAAAGGAATTCATTCAATGCCCCAAGTATCACTGAAACTGGCCCAACTATCCCATAGAACTAATGTTTATGGTTTCTTTTGAATAAACACAGAAACTGATCCTCCCAGTTTTAAAACTTCAGAAAGTTACATTTGTCTTATCTGAGTTCCTTTCTCAGGAAACCAAACATCAGGCCTTCCCCAAGGAATTGAAACTTACCAGATCATTGCATCTGGACAAACAGATGAACACCCCTCACCCACCATGACTGCCTAAGCCACCACCTACTTCCTGTTGACCAACTCCTTTTCCTTACCCCTCTCTAATTCCAGTTTTCTTGCATGCACTTACATTTCCTCCCTGCTATATAAACCTCTGAGTTTAGTTGGTCAGGAAGATAGATGTGAGCCTGACCTCCCATCTCCTCTGCTGCAGCACCCTATTAAAAGACTTCTTCTTGGGCAATACTTATCTCAGTGATTGGCCTTCTGTGTGGCCAGCAGCAGGACCTAGGCCGAAACCCTGGCATTTTGGTAACATCACCAAGTCTCTTGAATTCTCAGGGCTTCAGCTATCCATTTTCTCAATAAGGCCTTACTGCAAAAGGAACAATGTTACTGTTCTTTGTAAATACCCACAATCTGAGTTCCTGCAAAATTGTGCAAAGAAATAACATAGAAATATATTCTTCTCATCTTCTATATCACTAAGTGAAAGAAAAATACACTGCCCCACATCTGAGTTTAGCATTCTTAGCCCCCTTGCCCAGGGGTGCACAGCAACCAAGTGCAGGGCCAGGAAAGTCACCAGGGACTCTCAGCTCCTTAGGCTGAGGGACTCTCTCCAGGAGCTGATGGGCAGCCAGCCCCAGAGGGAAGCCCCAGCTGCCCTTCCCCGGATGGTGATGCAGCCAGCCAAGACTCAGCCTACTAGAGGTCTTGTCCTTTTGGATCGCAAGAGAGATCTCTTCTGACTCATTCCACAGCACTGCCCTGGGGGGCTGCAGCACCCCCACGTCCGAGCTTACCTAGAGACAGCAAGATCCTGCGCTGAGGGCATCTGTAAGTTTAGATGCGACCAGAAAGGGCAGCCAAGTGTCCTTCTGGGACTGAGTCCAGCTTACTCCCAAAAGGGTGAGCCGTGCGGTGTGCCTGGCCCCTCCATAAATACTGCCAACTGCCTGACAGTGACAGCATAGTGGTAGCTGAGGCCCTTGCTGTTTGACACACGAGGAAATGAACGTCAAAGAGGTTCATGCAGCTACTAAATGGCAGGGCCACAATCTGAACGCAGGACTGTCTGGTTCCAAAATGCGGCCTTTTCCCTGATCCCCCGCTCTCAGTGGAGCTTGGAACCCTGTGTGGGTTTTGCTGGTTTTAGCTTCAGAGTGATAACAGAGGAGGACTGTGCAGCCAGACCCCTTGCTGTACCAATGACAATCTCTGTGACCTTAGGGCGAATTCCTTGCCATCTCTGTGCCTCGAGTTCCTCATCCATAAAAGAGGGGGTGTTATCTATTTCATAGGAGATCAATAATTAAATGAAGTCATTGATATAAAATGCTCAGTATATGCTAGTTTTGTGTGTGGTTTTTTTTTTTTGGTTGTTGTTTTTAAAATATTTATCCCATTAGAATGGTGTTAGTTAAGCCCTGGTTTTCCTTGAGTGAACTAAAGGCACTCCAAAAGTCTTACCAGCTACTTAGTTTTAATTAGTCTTAAATAAATACTTGGCAAATTCAGAATGGAAAAAACAAAGAGTTGGCTCTCAGAGAGTGACGCTGGCCAAATTAGATGAGTTGAGGTTCTTGGAATCCTGGAGCTGTCCAACCTCGTCCACTTAGAAAGCAGGACAATGAGATCTTGAGAAGGGACCTGTGAGAAGCCACACCCATTGCTGGGGTCAGAACTGGAACAAGGGCAGGTCTCCTCACTTCCCATCCTGGGCTCTGCAGACAGCAACTGGGGGCCCTTAAGGGTGACCAAAATGCCCTTTCCTGCCGGCCAGCCAGCAACAAATGCTACCACCAGCTCCTGCAGCACCTCATGAGGTGGCTGGGGGAGGCCCAGCCATATGGTACAAGAGACACGGCCAAGCAAGCCAGGGGCCTTCCTGCCAGCCTCGCCAGATCGAACCAGGGTGCCTAAGCTGCCGCAGATGCTCATCACTAGCAAAAGCTCCCAGAAGCCAGGTTGCCAGACCTGAAAAAGCATCAAAACGCTTCAGGTGGATATGGCTGCATTATTCATGAAGAGCGTTTCAAAGATCTCTTAAGCCGGCAAACGTGACATACGCAAGCTGATGTGAGTCAATCCTGCCAGCATCAGAGAGCCCCAAAATAGCCCACCTGGCATTCCTGCATTCATTCAAGCACACGCATTTTTGGAGTCTCTCCTTGGCACAGTGGGGCGAGTAGTGGGTGGGGGGCTGTGATTCCAGCCCAAGAATGGAAAGCTCAGCAAAGGCAGACATTTCCTGTCTTATCTGATGATCTGGTGTCTTTGCTTCCTCTCGACTTGTCCCCAAAACTTGCCCGTTCCTTTCCTGCTCAAAATACTCCCGTAGCTCCTACCTCACCCAGAGTCAAAGCCAAAGCCTTCGACGGACAAGGTCTTGAACAATCAGCCTCCCGCTCTCTCAAATCTCACCTCTACTCTTGTTTTCTTCACTCCAAGCCTCACTGGCCTCCCAGCTGGTCTGTTCCCAACTCACAGCCTCTGCATAAGCTGTTCCCTCTGCCAGGCACACACTTCCTGCAGATGTCGACACTGCTCCCCTTCCTTCCTTCAGGTCTCCCTCAAACGCCATCCCATCAGTGAGGCCATCCCTGACCACCTCCTCTGGCAAGCCTTTCCCATCCCTCTCCAGCTGTTATTTTCCTTGGAGCCCTTGTTACCTTTAATATATATTTATTGTTTTCTCTATATGCCCTTCTGCCACTATACTGTACACTGAGTGAGGGCATATGAGCAACGACTTTGCTTTACTCACTTCTCAGTCTGCACATAGCGGATGCTCGACTAATATTTGTGTAAGGAAGAAAGAAGGAAGGAAGGAGGGAGGCAGGGAAGGAGGGAGGCAGGGAGGGAGGGAAGGAAGTGGGGGAGAAAGAAAATAACAGAAAGAGGGAGAAAGTTTTCTTCTAAGAGCTGGCAGAAACTGTCTATCCTGGTCCCTGCTATTAGATGAAACTTCCTGAAGTACAGTCCTAATCAAAACCCTCCCTTGCTCATAAATCTTCTATAGCTCCCCATTATCCACTGTGGGAAGTTCAAACGTCACAGCCTGGCACGTACAGCCCTGCACAAGCTGGAACTAATGGATCTTTCCTGTCCCATTTCCTTCCCCAGCATTTGTCTGAAGCCAAGCCGTGTTTTCAGGGACTTTTCTGAAGCTCACAGCTCCCCACCACTGCTCACTGTAAGCCAAGGTCATGAGGCCACCCCTCCAGATCTCGGCAATGTGAGGTTTGAATCCTGACTTCCCCACGGACTGACTGTGGGACCTCAAAGCGAGCTGCGTAACATCTCTCTGCCACCAGTTCATCGATCATGGAAAGAGATGATGATTCTCTCCTTCATAAGGAGTGAAGGGGATAATGCTCAGAAAGTTAACGGCACAGTGCCCGGCACAGAGGACGCCGGAAGTCCCCAGCAAACAGCTAGGAAATTAGGAATGCCTATTTTTTTTTTTTTTTTGAGACGGAGTCTTGCTCTGTTGCCCAGGCTGGAGTGCATTTACGCCATCTCAGCTCCCTGCAACCGCACTCCACCTCCTGGGTTCAAGCGATTCTCCTGCCTCAGCATCCCAAGTAGCTGGGATTACAGGCGCATGCTACCACACCCGGCTAAGTTTTGTATTTTTAGTAGAGATGAGGTTTCACCATGTTGGCCAGGCTGGTCTTAAACTCCTGATCTCAAGTGATCCACTTCGCTTGGCCTCCCAAAGTGCTGTTAACAGGCGTGAGCCACCACACCCAGTCATAATATCTTTTTTTCTTTTTTCTTTTTTTTTTTGAGACAGGGTCTTGCTGTTGCCTTGGCTGGAGTGCAGTGATGTGATCACAGCTCACTGCAGCCTCAACTTCCTGGGCTCAAGGGATCCTCCTGCCTCAGCCTCTCAAATAGCTGCGACTACAGGCATGCACTACAATGTTCGGCTATTTTTATTTTGTTTTCTGTAGAGATGGGGATCTTGCTGTGTTGCCCAGGCTGGTCCCAAACTCCAGGCCCAAAGTGATCATCCCATCTTGGCCTCTCAAAGTGCTGGGATTGCAGGCATGAGCCACCGTGCCTGGCCAGGAATTACTAGTGTTATTACATAGTCCATTCTCTCTCCTATGGCCTAAGTCCATTTTACACGTGAGAAACTGAGGCATTCTGAGGAAGTTTTCCCAAAATGACATGGCTAGGGAGCCAAGACTTCGTTCACTGCCCCTGCCCACCCCTGCTCTGGCTTTGGACTCCAAGTATGCATCCAAGACAATCTAAAAGCAGTGAGAATGAGTTGTTCAAGAATAGGACATTCGTATCAGAGCAGCCTAGAGAAGGGAAGGGCGCGGTGGGTGCAGGATGGGTAGGGTCAGCAGGGAGCAAGTTTTCTTGCCCTAACAGCGTTGTCATTCTGGGCTGGCCACTTCTTTGTGCTGCTAGTGGTGGTGGGCTGAGGGGGTGTCTTGTGTACTGCAGGAATGTGAGTAGCATCCCTGGCCTCTTCCCACTAGATGCCGGTAGCACCCCCAACTGTGACAACCAAAAATGTTTCCAGACATTGCCAAATGTCCCCTGGAGTAGGGTTGCCAGATTTAGCAATACACACTCATACTGAAAACTTACTCACTGTTTATCTGAAAGTCAGATTTAACTGGGCGACCTGGTTGTTATCTGGCAACCCAACCTAGGGATGGGAGAGAAAACTGCTCCCCTTCATTAAGAACCACTGGGTCCCAGTAAAACTGCGGAGTCCCCATGGTAACATCAATTGCTTCTCTCGCTTTCCTCCAACCTTCTTAGCAAGTCCTGCCTTCCTCTCCCACCTCATCACCCCTAACCCAGAGGCTGGAAGGCTCAGTTCTCCAAACAGGCTCTGTTCAGCAGCTGTGACGAGGGCTCCACAATTACAGCCCTTCCACCAGCTCCAGTCTGCAGAGCTAAATGTAGCTTCCCCTCCAGGACCTGCCTCATCTCCCTGTCTCCTTCCTGGGGTCTCATCTGCCTGCCACCAGCCCCTGCATTCTCCCTTCCAATTAAGAGGCTTTCTAGCCCCAGCCTAGAGGCAGCAAAACAAGGCAGTTAGTCACTTTGCTTCCATTATCAACTGGCATCACATGGCTGGCTCCTTTAATGGCAGTTGTCATGGCAACGGGAAGCCAGTCCCTGCTCGCTCCGGGAACCAAAACAAAATTAAGGGTTGGCAGGGAGGGTAAAGGAAGTCAGGAAGGAGCCAAGCTAGAGCTGGTGAGATTTAACTGGAGGAAATCATGCTGAGGCCACGCTGTTTGCAGCCGAGGCCACCTTGTTTCCAGCTTTCTCTTGGTGGCACTGAGGACAGAGGAAAAAAAAAAGGATGCTTACCCTGGAGGAGCTCAGGCTAACATGATGGGTGTTCTCGCAGGGTTTATCCTGCCAGCTGAATCATTTTCATCCCCATTATGAATAAACGGAAACCCACACACTGATAAAGGTAAAGACAGATCTTGTCCAAGATCGTGCAGTGAGCAGGCCATCAATTTCAGCTCCATCACCTTCTTTCCCTGTTCTCCATGTCCTCCCCATTCCTTTCCCCTTGCTTTTGGGATAAGACCATACGTTCTGCCTTCTCTGCATCTGCACCCTTCTCCTTTCTCTCTGCTCTGGTCACTTCGGTTTCTTCAAATTCAGTCTTCCCTGCAGCCACAAAGCTTCTGCATGTACAAAACCCTCTGCCAGGAATGGTTTTTCTTACTGTCTCTCAACCTCCCCCTATCTTCACCTGAAAGTCCTACTCATCTTGCACCTGTCTTCTGAAACATCACATCCTGGGCCCCTGCACATGGTCAGTTGTCCGTTTTGGATTCTTGCAGCCCCGGGTGCCTCTCCTTCACATCTCTGTGCACAGCCTGTAATTATCCTTGTAATTGTGATAAAGTATCTGTTGGGAGTGTGTTTCCTCCATTGCAAGCAAGGTCAGCCCCAGGAGGACAGGGACAGGGCCTGTCTACAAGGGGCCTGTCCCTGCTATATCCACAGAACCTAGCCCAGGGTCTGACACACAGCCCTTAGTAAATAAACACATCTGGAATTGGAATCCAGCTCTAGTTGAGCCCGAAGTTCCTTCTTGACCTGCCTAATGGGTGCTGGGTCCTACTGGTTCCCCAGGCCAGCATTGGACAGTTTCCAGCTCCCAGCCTCTGCCGGCCCCTTGGTGGCTGTAGTGGCTCTGGCAAACCTTGCAGAGCTGCCCAGAGATGTCAATGATTAAGGTACCCCTTCTAGAAAGAAGGCTGGAAAAACAGATATACACACAGAAGACAGATATACACACAAGACACATGTAGATATGTGTACACACAATGCAGTCTCTGGGTGAGGCTGTGACAGGCAGAGATGTGGCTCCTCTGAACCCAGAGAGTGGGGAGGAGGACCTGATTTGACTCTCAGATTTCTAGGCAAAGAGCCTTCCCTTCTATTCCACTGGAGACTGGTTCTCTGACACTGAGAGAGATGCCCCCCACAAAGAGGTAAGCAAAGGAAGGAAAGGACAGGAGAGACATGCTTTGGGGGGAACCGAGTTGTTGCCATGTTCTTAGGGTACCTATGCTAAATAGGAACTCAAAGACAGAAGACCGGAACCTGTTCCCCCACACTGGTTCTGTGTCCTTGAAATGCCATTTATTGTCTCTGGGCCACAGTGTTCTCATCTGTACAGTAGAAACTGTACTACCCACACATTCTGTCCAAGGTGTGGTACTGTGTAGATTTGGATGAGCATGTTTGTGGGATGGGAGGGCCAAAGTGTGGCTCTGACATCAAAAAGACCCGGGGGTAAGTCCCAACTCAGTCCCATCTTGGCTGGGTGCTCTCGGGCAAGTTATTCCCCCTCTCTGAGCCCAAGACCCAAACTAGACTGACACAGATTGGACCTTGAAGGACACTGGTACCAATGCATCCTTCTGCAGATGGAGAAACTGAGTCCTAGAGAGGAGAAGGGACCTATGCAGGAAACTGGGGAAGATGGTAGCTGAGCTTGGACCTGGGCCTCAGCCACAGCCTTCCCCAGATGTCTTACTGGTGTTCTCTTCTGCCTGCAGCCCCCTCCCCAATTCAACCAAATATTGCCTTAAAAACAAAGCTGCCTCAGGCAAAAACATCTACATATTACATGTAGGTCTGGTTAAACCATGAACAAAAAGACAGCAGGTGCTTTGTAAGGTACATGCCCCTCCCCTGAAATAGTCACAAGAATGTTGTTAGTCTGAGTTCTGTTGAAAAGAGGTTCTAAGCCAGACACAGTGGCTCACGCCTGTAATCCCAGCACTTTGGGAGGCCAAGGTGGGCGGATCATGAGGTCAGGAGATCGAGACCATCCTGGCTAACACAGTGAAACCCAGTCTCCACTTAAAAAAAAAAAAAAAAAAAATAGTAAAATTAGCCGGGTGTGGTGGTGGGCACCTGTAGCCCCAGCTACTTGGGAGGCAGAGTTTGCAGTGAGCGGAGACTGTGCCACTGCACTCCATCCTGGGCCCCAGAGCGAGATGCCGTCTCAGGAAAACAAAAAAAGAGAGGTTCTAGACAGACCTCCCTTGGAGTACCCACAGGAGCCTATACAAAGGCTGAGTCGAACACTTCTGGACCTTTCTGAGGGATCTAATGTATTTTGCATGTCTCATTCGAAACTGCTAGAATGTGCCAAGCAGCCCTGGAGCTCATTCTTTAAACAAAATAGGACATGCCACACACAGACACATATACACACAGACACATACTCATGCTCCCCGAGGAGGGAGGGGCAGCAACAGGTCCAAGCCTCCAGGCTGCCCTTGGTGGCTGTCTGCCACTGTGCAGGGAAGGAGGGGTCATCAGTGATGCTTGATGCTGCCACCTCAGCCGACACCCACAACACACATACACATGCACACGCGCGCGCGCACACACACACACACGCACTGAAAGCCAGGCCCACAAACCAGGCCAGCCCACAAGGTCTGCTGCCATGCAAGGCCTTGGGCTAAGTGCTCATAAGGTTAAAAAGTGACAAAAACACAGCAGCAATGGGGTCTGAGGCTGAAGAATGGGGAGGGCAACACACAGACACATGCACACACACGGCGTCACAGCCCTAGTTATTCACACAGACTCATGCATCACATGCCACACACCCACTCAAGATACACACGCACAGTCACAGCATCACTCATTCACACAGACTCATGCACCACACAATACACACACATAGACCCACTCTCACAAAAACAGATACACAGAAACACATAGATATGTGTACACACAATGCAAAGAGATACACTTAGGTATCTCCAGACACACAGACATTCTCATATGCACATACTCACAGCCACAGGTCCTCACCCACGCAGGCGTACACACCAGAGCACACAGTCCAGGCATGGAAATGCTACCCCAGGCCCCAAGGACTACAAATTATCCCTGTCTATGGGGTTCTGGGAGGTCTTTGGTCATGAACCCTAAAGATTAGACTGGGCCCCCGCGCTGACCCCAGGGAGAGTGGAGGGGCAGAGAAATGGCAGAACCTTTCTGATTCTCACCTCTGAGTGCGTGGGGTGGGGGGTGAAGGGACCCCTACTGCCAGGTGAGCAGCTCACTGACCCGGGACTCTCCGGGAGGGAGTCCCCTGGCTCCTGGAGGTGGCTCCAAGGACTGAGAATTTGGGGGCTGGGGAGGGAGGCTTTATTTTCCCTCTCCCTTTTCCCGAAGGGTGCCCCACCTTCGGCAGCCCTATCAGGGCCCCCTCCCCCAGCACACCCTGTGGGGGGTCCCCCCAGCAGCTAGTCTCTCTTGGAAGATTCCCTTCCTGAACCGCACCCACCTGCTTGCTCCTCCACAACAGGAGGTTCTACTGGGACATAGCCAGGTGGGTCCCACACCTGGAGGGGCCTCACGCTGCATCCGCCCCCGCACAAAGCCTCAAATGGGCCAAAGCCTCCCCACAAACCCCTCGCTGCGCCTCCTGCCCGACCCCCAAACTCCCTCGCTGCGCCTCCTGCCCTGCGGGAGGTCAATGCCTACCCAGGTGAGTCCCACACCTGGTCTGGCCGCCCCCGCCACCGCCAGAGGCCACCCTTCCACGGAGGCTCTTTTCCCGTTTGGCTGTGCTGCCCCCTGCCCGGGGGAATCCTGCCCAGCGCCCCCACCCCGGCACCCACCTCCTTCTTGACGGTGCGTAGAAGCCTCTGTCGGGTCTCCGCCTCTGTGGGACAAGACGCGAGAGCCGCGGGTTAGCCAAGGGTGGGTGCGGGGGCCGGGCGCTGCCCTCCCGCCGCCCCCGTGTCCCGCAGCCCCTTACCCGCGGGGGCCGAGGCCATGGCTCCGAGCGCTGGGTTCCGAGTCCCGGGAGGCGGTGGCGGTGGCGGCGGTGGTGGCGGCGGTGGCTCCTCCGGCCTCGGCGCTGCTGCTGCAGCCGCGGCGGGGCGGGGCCGAGCGCTGAGTGACGGCCGGAGGGCGCCCGACGTCAGGACCCGAGGCGGCCGCCCCACCCCTCAGGCAAGCCACCGCGCGGCTGGGCGGTCGGGTTGCCTGCGCCAGGAGCCTTCGCGCCAAGCACGCACGCTCGCTCCCGCGCACCCAGCGCCCGGGCCTTTCAGGCTCCCCCACCCTCCACGCCAGCGCTCAGGTCCCTCCCTGTTCCCTAGGGCGAGGAAGGAAAGCGTCCTTCCTGAGCCCTCCTCTGTGGGCCAGGCTCCAGGAAGTCGCAGGAAATGGTGGGACTACTACGGACATTCTCCAAGCCTGTTTTTTCATCTTTAAAATGGGTATAATGTGGTATAAAATGGGTATCATGGGTCTCAGAACGATCTGAGACTTAAGTGAGATATTGGATGTGAAGCCCTTAATACAGACCCAGGGGGAAAGGCCAGCAAGCATAAATGCTTGCCACTGTTACTGTTATTACTATTATTTATTATTATTGAGAGTCTTCCAGCCGGGCGCGGTGGCTCACACCTGTAATCTCAACACTTTGGGAGGCCGAGGCGGGCGTATCACTTGAGGTCAGGAGTTCGAGACCAGCCTGGCCAACATAGTGAAACCCCATCTCTACCAAAAATACAAAAATTAGGCTGGGCATGTGGCTCATCCCTGTAATCCCAGTGCTTTGGGAGGCCGAGGTGAGCGGATCACCTGAGGTCAGGAGTTGGAGACCAACCTGGCCAACATGGTGAAACGCCGTTTCTACAAAAATACAAAAATTAGCCGGACATGATGGTGGGGTGCCTGTAAACCCAGCTACTCGGAAGGCTAAGGCAGGAGAATCACTTGAACCTGGGAAGCAGAGGTTACAGTGATCCAACATGACGCCATTGCACTCCAGCCTGAGCGACAGAGTGAGACTCCGTCTCAAAAAATAAAAAATACAAATACAAAAATTAGCCAGGCATGGTGGCATGCTCCTGTAATCCCAGCTACTCAGGAGGCTGAGGCACGAGAATTGCTTGAACCCTGGGGGCGGAGGTGGCAGTGAGCCAAAATTGTGCCACGGCACTCCAGCCTGGGCAACAAGAGTGAAACTCCATCTCCAAAAAAAAAAAAAAAAAAAAGAATCTTCCAAGATACACTGGTTCTCCATCCAGGAGAGGCCGGGACTTAAGTGGCTCCCTCCTGGACATGCAGTTCGCTGGAAGAGTGGAGTTTTCTCAGGAGTCTGGCCCCAACAGGAGGCACTTGTCAGCCAGGATCTCCGAGGCTGAGCAGGCAGTGGGCTCTGTGAGAAAAGGCTTGTTCCATCGAGAGCCGCTGGTCACCCCAAGTCCCTAACTATATGCACCCAGAATGCAAGTCAGGTCAATATTTATTGAGCACCTACTGTGTGCCAAGTGACTGTGCTAGAGATTTCTAAGTGAGCAAGACAGACAAAGAGCTCTACCCTCATGGAGTTTAAGAGACAGACAACAAAATGCATAAGCAAAGGACAGACCATTCTGGAAAGTTCTGGAGAAAAATTAAGTAGGCAAAGGGGATAGGGAGGGCCCAGACCCCTGGGGATCATATTCTGAAGTAGGGTGGTTAAGGGAGGCCCCACTGAGCAGGTGACATTTGAGCAAAGAGGAAAAGGAGCAGGCCATGGGGATTTCTGGAGGAAGAGCAGTTGAGTCAAGGGAATGCAAATACAAAGGCCCTGAGGAGGGAGTGTGTCCAGTTAAACAGTAACAAATGGCAGAGATGCCTGTGGGGCTGGAGTGGTGTGAACAACGGGGACAGTGGTGGGATGTTGGCCCAAGAGGTGCAGGGCCAAGATCCTGTATGACTTTGATGGTGACGTTAAGGATTTGCAATGCCTTTTAGGGTCCCCCAGTATCCAGGCCTTCCTTCAGAAGGACTAGGGGACAGCTTAGAGTGCCTCTCCCTGCAGTAGTGGATCCACAGCCCCCTTTTTCCCATTGGTCAGTGTCAGGGGTCTCTGATCACAAGCCACAGAAGCTGACTTTGGCTTCCTTAGGCAAAAGGAAATAAACTGGAAAGATAATGTGTGATCCCAGAGCCCATGGGAGCCTGGAGAACTGGGAAATGGGATGAAATCAAGGCAGCTCTGGAAGGCCAGAAAGGGGATCTCTTGGGAAGATTTGCCCGGCAAGGACGATGTGGGCCCGGTTAGGGCACTGCTGCTCTGGTAAAGAGAATGCCATTCATTTAAGGTTTTCATCCTATGGAGGGAGCGCCTGATTGTTCTGACCTGGGACACGAGCCTGCCCCTTGGCACAGGGAAAGGTGTCTCAATCACAAACCCCTGCTCCACAATCTCCAGCAAGTCCCCCAGGAGAATGGGAAATGGCTGCTTGGCAGCAAAAATAATCATATATTGCGCACCTACTATGTGCCAGGCACTGCACTAAGGGCTTTGGGTTTTGCTCACATGATCTTATTGACCCTCTTTCCACCCCACCCTAACCCTATGATCCTTATGTCATCGACAAAGCCAAGCCCGGAGGAGGTTTCATCCCAGTTCGTTTAAGAAGTGAGTGACAGGCCGGGCGCGGTGGCTCAAGCCTGTAATCCCAGCACTTTGGGAGGCCGAGACAGGCGGATCACGAGGTCAGGAGATCGAGACCATCCTGGCTAACATGGTGAAACCCCGTCTCTACTAAAAAATACAAAAAACTAGCCGGGCGCGGTGGCGGGCGCCTATAGTCCCAGCTACTCGAGAGGCTGAGGCAGGAGAATGGCGTGAACCCGGGAGGCGGAGCTTGCAGTGAGCTGAGATCCGGCCACTGCACTCCAGCCTGGGCGGCAGAGCGAGACTCCGTCTCAAAAAAAAAAAAAAGAAAAAAAAAAAAAAAAGAAGTGAGTGACAGCCAGGATTCTGACCTGAGGGCCAAAGTGATTGATCCATTTGTTCTTCTCCTTGGCTTCACCCCTCAGTTAACTGGGGTACTTTAGGAAGGTGGTAGGGTGCCTAAGCCTCACTCTAGGGAATCATTTTTCAAAACCCACATTTTTCCTTTTTCTGCTAAGCACGAAGCCTGGGAAGTTGACCTGTGCTGGTCCTTAAAAACCTGGAGCTTTTCCTCCAAGATAAAGGACTCCATGGTGTTCGGTGCAATCGCAACGGGCAGGTGCAGTCGCAACGGGCAGGAAGGCATGGTTGACCTGCATGCAACTCAGGTCAACAGATATTTATTGAACACCTACTGTGGGCCAGGTAACTGTGCTAGACACTTCTAAGTGAACAAGACAGGCAAAAAGCTTTGCCCTCGTGGAGCTTAGGAGGCAGGCAATAAAATAAGCAAATAATAAATAGAGTATGTTGGAAAGTTCTGGAGGAAAACAAAGTAGGCAGGGGAGACAGGGAGGGCCCAGACAGGTGGGGATTTTGTTATGAAACAGAGTGGTTGAGGGAGGCCCCCCTGAGCAGGTGACAATGGAGCCCTCAATTCCACGGGACCAGGAATTGCTCCCTGCGGCAGTTGGAACAGTCACCACTAGGGGCACCATCACCTAAGATCAGCTTGGGAAGAATTGCACTCTCCCTGTGGCCAGAATGGGAAAACTTACCTGGGTTCCAAAGCCTCCCCCAGCGTCTGAGAATCCCATTACGTGGCCCATGACACCTCACACCCTTAGCGCTGACCAGTGGTGCAGCAGCTGGAACCAGTAAGAGAAGCCTCTTTCTCCTGCACTGTTTCTTCAGCGCTCTCAACTGGGAAAGCTCAACTCTGTGATCAGCGTAAATGAGAAATGATAAAATCCCAGCGCTTTGGGAGGCCGAGGTGGTTGGATCGCCTGAAGTCAGGAGTTCGAGACCAGCCTGGCCAACATGGTGAAACCCCATCTCTACTAAAAATACAAAAATTGGCTGGGCGTGGTGGCAGGCACCTGTAGTCCCACCTACTCAGGAGACTGAGGCAGGAGAATCGCTTGAACTCAGGAGGGGAGGTTGCAGTGAGCTAAGATCACACCATTGCACTCCAGCCTGGGTGACAAGAGCAAGACTTCGTCTAAAAAAAAATGTCCAGGCTATTGAGGAGCAAACATCTAAGAATGAATTTGGAGCCGAGAAGCAATAAACACATTGATAGCTGGCACAATGCATAACGTCACAGTTCATAATAAAATGATCATGATAATAATAGCTACAATGTGTTGAGCACTTAATGTGTCTGACACTGTGCGGTGAACTTTACTCACTAAATTCACCCTCAATTCATGAAGTAGGTTCCTCCCATTATCTGCATTTTGTGTTTTGTTTGTTTTTTGAGACAGAATCTCGCTCTGTTGCCCAGGCTGGAATGCAGTGGCACAATCTCAGCTCACTGCAACCTCCGCCTCCTGGGTTCAAGCGATTCTCCACCTCAGCCTCCCGAGTAGCTGGGATTACAGGCACCCACCCAACCACGACTGACTAATTTTTGTATTTTTAGTAGAGACAGGGTTTCAGTATGTTGGCCAGGCTGGTCTCGAACTCCTGACCTCTGGTGATCTGTCCACCTCGGCCTCCCAAAGTGCTGGGATTACAGGCGTGCATTATCGCGCCTGGCCCATTTTCTGCATTTTATAGTGGAGGCTTAGAGAAGTTAAACAGCTTAACCAAGACATGCAACTGGAAAGTAAGAGAGGCTAGATTCAGGCCGAGGCACTCTTGACCCTCTTATTGTACAGAGAAATCCTGATTAATGTTGTGTCACGTGCCCCATGCAACAGATACTCCTTGTTGCTGCGATGGTCAATTTTATCCGTCAACTTGCTTGGACCAGGGGGTGCTCAGACATTTGCTCAAAGGTTATTCTGGGGGTGACTGTGAGG
This sequence comes from Theropithecus gelada, assembly GCF_003255815.1. Lineage (NCBI taxonomy): Eukaryota > Metazoa > Chordata > Mammalia > Primates > Cercopithecidae > Theropithecus > Theropithecus gelada. The sequence continues at coordinate 25,216,866 of NC_037678.1, read as the reverse complement.
GATTTTGTAGATAAGATTAATGTTTGGAGATTGCCGTCTCTGATGTGGGCAAGCCTCATTCAGTCAATTGAAGATCTGAACGGAACAAAAAGGGAGAGCAAGAGGAAACTCCTCCTGCCTGACTTCTTGAGCTAGGACATCTTTTCCCACCTTCTGACTCAAATTGAAACCTCAGCTCTTCCTGGGCCTCAGTCCTTCGGACTCAGACTAAAAGTGCACCATCAGCTCTCCTGGGCCTCCAGCTTGCTGATTGCAAATCTTGGGACTTCTCAGCTTGCATAATTGTATAAGCCAAGTTCTTATAATAAATCTCCTTATGTATGTATGTATACATATATATACACACGTACATCTTGTTGGTTCTGTTTCTCTGGAGAATACTGACTAATACAGTTCTTACCTCAATATTCATTTACCTCCCCCTCTTTTTAATGAAACTGAATTTGCCCAGGTATCCACCTCTACATATTGGCCACTGCCTTGGAAGACTTCGTTCCTCTTCCCATCTAGGTAGGTCCTGATTGGACTAGGTCAATCATGGTGCTTCTGCAATTCACAATTGCAAAAATGTGTAACCAGCCCAAATGTCCATCAGTCAATGAGTGGATAAAGAAAACAATATATATATATACCATAGAATACTACTCAGCCATAAAAAGGAATGAAATAATGGCATTGCAGCAACCTGGATGGAGTTGGAGACCATTATTCTAAGAGAAGTAACTCAGGAATAGGACAGTAAACTTTTTTTTTTTTTTTTGAGATGGAATCTTGCTTTGTCACCCAGGCTGGAGTGCAGTGGCACAATCTCGGCTCACCGCAACCTCCACCTCCTGGGTTCAAGTGATTCTCCTATCTCAGCTTCCCAAGTATCTACTTTTTTTTTTTTTTTTTTTTTGGTATTTTTAGTAGAGACGGGGTTTCACCATGTTGACCAGGCTGGTCTCGAACTCCTGACCTCAGGTGATCCACCCACCCTGGCCTCCCAAAATACTGGGATTACAGACGTGAGCCACCATACCCAGCCCTTTTTTTTTTTTTTTTTTTTTTTTTGAGATGGAGTCTCACTCTGTCACCAGGCTGGAGTGCAGTGGTGCAGTCTCGGCTCATTGCAACTTCTGGCTCCCGGGTTCAAGCAATTCTCCTGCCTCAGCCTCCCAAGTATCTGGGAATGCAGGTGTGCGCCATCACACTCAGCTAATTTTTGTATTTTTAGTAGAGACGGTGTTTCACCATTTAGGCCAGGATGGTGTCGATCTCTTGACCTCGTGATCCGCCTGCCTCATCCTCCCAAAGTGCCAGGATTACAGGTGTGAGCCACCACACCCAGTCAGGAAACTAAACATTCTATGTTCTCACTCGTGAAACTAAACATTCTATGTTCTCACTTGTAAGTGGGAGCTAAGCTATAAGGACACAAAGGCATAAAAATGATACAATGGGCTGGGTGTGGTGGCTCATGTCTGTAATCCCAGCACTTTGAGAAGTCGAGGCGGATGGATCACCTGAGGTTGGAAGTTTGAGACCAGCCTGACCAACATGGAGAAACCCCTTCTCTACTAAAAATACAACATTAACTGGGTGTTGTGGTGCACGCCTGTAATCCCAGCTACTCGGGAGGCTGAGGCAGGAGAATCGCTTGAACCCATGAGGCAGAGGTTGCGGTTAGCCGAGATCCTGCCATTACACTCCAGCCGGGGCCACAAGAGCAAAACTCCATCTCACAAAAAAGAAAAATAATAAGTAAATAAATAAAAGATACAATGGGCCGGGCGCGGTGGCTCAAGCCTGTAATCCCAGCACTTTGGGAGGCCGAGGCGGGCGGATCACGAGGTCAGGAGATCGAGACCATCCTGGCTAACATGGTGAAACCCCGTCTCTACTAAAAATACAAAAAACTAGCCGGGCGTGGTGGCGGGCGCCTGTAGTCCCAGCTACTCGGAGGCTGAGGCAGGAGAATGGCCTGAACCTGGGAGGCGGAGCTTGCAGTGAGCCGAGATCGCGCCACTGCACTCCAGCCTGGGTGACACAGCGCGAGACTCCGTCTCAAAAAAAAAAAAAAAAAAAAAAAAAGATACAATGGACGTTGGGGACTCTGGGGGAAGCATGGAGTGGGGAGGGATAAAAGACTACACATTGGGTACAGTGTACACTGCTCAGGTAGTGAGTGCACTGAAATCTCAGAAATCACCACTGAAGAACTTATTGATGTAACCAAACACCACCTGTTCCCCCAAAAACTATTGAAATAAAAAAAAATAAGTAAATAAATAAAAATCATGATGCTTCTGTTTCCTTTTTCAGTAGTTGGTTTAGACGTGAGTAAGTGACACAGTTCTGGCCAATGAAACACAGGCGAAGTCAGGTGCCTTCTGGGAATGATCTCCTCACTCTTGAGAGTTCCACATCTGGGCATTAGCACTTTATGTGCTGCCATTGCCTGATAGCCTGAGGGCACAGCCAATACAAGGAGGTGGGCAGAGCCAGGAGGATTACAGAGAGGTGGAGCCAGAGTACCCCCAACCATTCGGAATTTCTTGTTATTTTGGAAAATACCTTTCCTCATTGTGAAGTCATTGAGTTAGGGTTTTCTTTTACTTGCAGTTGAAATCATCTTACTGATAAAATTATTCTGTGTAATGTATTTGTCTATGTTCATGCATGTGAACAAGAAAAACAGGCCAGGTGTGGTGACTCACTCCTGTAACTCCAGCACTTTGGGAGACTGAAGCGGGCGGATCACGAGGTCGAGGTCAAGACCAGCCTGGCCAACATGGTGAAACCCCGACTGTACTAAAAATACAAAAAAATAGTTGGGCATGGTGGTGCGTGCCTGTAGTCCCAGCTACTCAGGAGGTTGAGGCAGGAGAATCTCTTGAACCTCGTAGGCGGAGGTTGTGGTGAGCCAAGATCGCACCACTGCACTACAGCCTGGGCGACAGAGACTTCATCTCAAAAAATAAGAAAAAAAAAAGAAAGAAAAATATTGACCTAGTTTTTCACTTAAAAATGAACATTTGGCCGGGTGTTGTGTCTCACGCCTGTAATCCAAGAACTTCGGGAGGGCGAGGAGGGTGGATCACAAGGTCAGGAGATCGAGACCATCCTGGCTAACACGGTGAAATCCCATCTCTATTAAAAATACAAAAAACAAATCAGCTGGTCGTGGTGGCAGGCGCCTGTAGTCCCAGCTACTGGGGAGGCTGAGGCAGGAGAATGGTGTGAACCTGGGAGGCGGAGCTTGCAGTAAGCTGAGATCACGCCACTGCACTCCAGCCTGGGCGACAGATCGAGACTCCGTCTCAAAAGAAAAAAATTAAATAAATAAAATTTTTTAAAAAGGCAGAGCTTGGTGGCTCACACCTGTAATTGCAGCACTTTGGGAGGTCGAGGTGGGTGAATCACGAGGTCAGGAGATCGAGACCATCCTGGCTAACATGGCGAAATCCCGTCTCTACTAAAAATACAAAAAAATTAGCCAGGCATGGTGGTGGGCGCCTGTAGACCCAGCTACTCGGGAGGCTGAGGCTGTAGGAGAATCGCTTGAACCCGAGAGGCAGAGCTTGTGGTAAGCCGAGATCGCACCACTGCACTGCAGCCTGGGCAACAGAGTGAAACTCCGTCTCAAAAAAAAAAAAAAAAAAAAAAGAACATTTATGTCGGCCGGGTGTGGTGGCTCACGCCTGTAATCCCAACCCTTTGGGAGGCTGAGGCAGGTGGATCACCTAAGGTCAGGAGTTTGAGACCAGCCTGGCCAACATGGTGAAATCTCGTCTCTACTAAAAATACAAAAATTAGCCGGGCGTGGTGGCAGGCACCTGTATCCCAGCTACGCGAGAGGCTGAGGCAGGAGAATCACTTGAACCTGGGAGGCGGAGGTTGCAGTGAGCTGAGATTGCCCCACTGCATCCCAGCCTGGGTGACAGAGTGAGGCTTTGTCCCCCCCCCCAAAAAAAAGAATTTATATCAATAAATATAGATCTAAAGCATTCATTTTCACATCTGAAAAAGGATTTCATAAGTATGGATGCTTCACAATTATATTTCTATAATTGAGCATTTTAATTGATTCCACTTTTGCTATCATGAACACTTTTGTAATTGAAGAGAACCCTTAATTACTTCCATAGGATATAATTTCAAAGGTTGAAACTGTTTAAAACTGTAACAGTGAGAGTAAATGGTGGTGCAGTGAAGTATGTTATTGGTTCCTTTGGGGCTCAGACATCACTACAAATGTGAATAGAGATGCCTCGTTTTGAAATTGCACACCACTATCCACTAACATCCATGGACATGGCTGGGAGAGAATGGAGGGGCATGGGTGGTGAGGGCCTGAAGAAGGGCAGGTGTGCCCACCTCCCTGTATTGGTTGTGCCCTCAGGCTGTTTATCCTTCTGATTTCCAAAGATATTAAAACATTTTCATGGGCCCTTGAAATTATTGTGGGCCCCAGGCATACTGTGTCTAATGACTAAGTCACCCCATGAATTGTTCGCTGGCTGATTGAGAGCATCACCGACCCAGGCTCTTTGTGTTTTACTCCATCATTCTTGGTTTGTGGCTTGATGCCATATGGCCTCAAAATGGCTGCCGCAAGTTCAGATCTCAAACCCAGTATCAGTGCAGAAGGAAAAGAATGGTATTAGTTGCATCTGTTTCTTTTACCAGAAAGCAAAAGCACTCCCAGAGCCCACTCACAGATTTCCTTTTCAGTCTCATTGGCCTTGATCACTTTTATTGCAAAAGATGCTGGATAATTGAGCATCTGCTAAAGAAACAAGATGACCCTTAGCCAGGCGCGGTGGCTCAAGCCTGTAATCCCAGCACTTTGGGAGCCGAGGCAGGCGGATCACGAGGTCAGGAGATTGAGATCATGCTGGCTAACATGGTGAAACCCCGTCTTTACTAAAAATACAAAAAATTAGCCGAGCGTGGTGGTGAGTGTCTGTAGTCCTAGCTACTTGGGAGGCTGAGGCTGAGGCAGGAGAATGGCCTGAACTCGAGAGGTGGAGCTTGCAGTGAGCCGAGATCGCGCCACTGCACTCCAACCTGGGCTACAGAGCCAGACTCCCTCTCAAAAAAACAACAACAACAACAACAACAAGATGACCCTGACTAGATTTAACCAGTGATGGTTGAGCAGGTGGGGTGAGCCATCTCTGCATAAAACACAGAAATGGAAGTTTAGAGAGTATGCCAGGCCCAGAACTTCATCCATTAGCATTGGCTCTCGTGGGGCTCTTGCTGGTGATGTAAGAGCATAAGACATCGCCTGGTGGGAGCCAGGACAGAAAAAAGTCAACATTGCAGATGCTGAGTGGTGACTGACACCAAAGTAGGTTTATGAATTTCTTTTTCAGGGCCTCCTAGGTATGGAGCAAGGCCCATTTTACAGGATGGGATGGTGATGCTGTGTGAGCATGTGAAGGAAAGAACTCAGTGGTAGGTGAATGATGTGAATATGATTTCACCGATTGCCAAGACCTGGTCATATGCAGTCATGGTGAGTAGAATCTGTGGGTCCTAAGAGTGTGGGAACCCTGGAACCAAGGAATGAAGGTGGGAGGCTCCAGGGGAATTTTGAGAGAAAGACTGGTAGTTCCTTTTGATGAGCAGCCCTGGTGGGCAGCAGGTTGATGAATGAAGGGATTTCACTATGACCCGTTTCCAAGTCTAAAATCAAGGATAAAAAGGAACCCTGCTTCTCTCCGTAAATAGACAATCTCAACTTTTCTCTGCTTGATTTTCACTTAAGTCTAGAGTTTTTTTTTTTTTTTTTTTTTTTTTTGACGGAGTCTTGCTGTGTCGCC
>NC_037678.1:25190954-25210955 GCF_003255815.1 Theropithecus gelada | reverse complement strand
TTTTTTTTTTTTTTTTTTTTTTTTTGAGACGGAGTCTTGCTGTGTCGCCCAGGCTGGAGTGCAGTGGCCGGATCTCAGCTCATTGCAAGCTCCGCCTCCCGGGTTTTTACGCCATTCTCCTGCCTCAGCCTCCCGAGTAGCTGGGACTACAGGCGCCCACCACCTTGCCCGGCTAGTTTTTTTTGTATTTTTTAGTAGAGACGGGGTTTCACCGTGTTAGCCAGGATGGTCTCGAACTCCTGACCTCGTGATCCGCCCGTCTCGGCCTCCCAAAGTGCTGGGATTACAGGCTTGAGCCACCGCGCCCGGCCAAGTCTAGAGTTTTTTTCTGCTTTCTCCCAGATGAGCTTCATTCATTCATTCATTCATTCATTCATTCATTCATTGATTTTTTCAGTGCTTTGTTCGAGAGCCTACAACGTGCCCAGCATGGGGGACAGAGTGTGGATAAGTCACATGATATTGTTTCTTGCATGGAGCTCACATTTGAGCCACGGGGAAGAGACAGGCGATAATCAAGCGATCACATCAGCAAAATAACAGATCGTAGTCAATGTGATAAATAAAGCATGTGAGCTGGGTGATGTGATAGTGAGTGTCCACAGGGTGAGGATACTGAGAAGGTAATGTTAGGCCCGAGATGTGACAGATGGGAAGAAGCCAGTCAGGCTTGTGGAACTATCTGGGGAGGTGAGAGCATGAATGAGTCATGAAAGGAGAGGGCAGCAGTGAGGCTGAGAGTTGCAGGAAGATCATTTTAGGTGCATGCAAGGGAGAACAGGTACGAAGTCCCCACGGTGAGGATGAGCATGCCTAGACAAAGAAGAGAAAGGGTGCAGTTATGACCGAAGTGAAGTGAGCACTTAAGGCCCTTTCAGCCCTTAACTCCCTAAAGGTAGCCAGGAGAGTCTTGATTTCCTTCCTGCACTCTTAGCCCGCATCTATACATCAGCAACCCTTTTTAATTTATTACAGCAATATTCATATAAAATTCACCGTTTTAATCATTTTAAAGTGGACAAATCAGTGACATTCAGTACATTCAAGTGTTGTGCAACTATCACCACTACATAGTTCCAGAACACTTTCACTACCCCAGAAGGAAACCTCGTACCCATTAAACAGTCACTCTTGTTTCCCTGACTGCCATTAATCTGCTTTCCGTCTCTATGAGTTTACATAGTCTGGACTTTCCATATAAGGGAAGCCATACAATACAATCTTTTGGATCTGGCTTCTTTCACTTAGCATTATGTCTTTGAGGTTCATACGTGTTGTACCATGTATCCGTACTTCACTCCTTTTTATGGCTGAATAATATTCCATTGTATGGCTAGGTCACTTTTTTTTCTTTTTTTTTTTTTGAGACGGAGTCTTTCTCTGTCACCCAGGCTGGAGTGCAGTGGTATGATCTTGTCTCACTGAAAGCTCCACCTCTTGGGTTCAAATCATTCTCCTGCGACAGCCTCCCAAGTAGCTGGGACTACAGGTGCCTGCCACCACGCCTGGTTAATTTTTTGTATTTTTAGTAGAGACAGGGCTTCACCGTGTTAGCCAGGATGGTCTCAATCTCCTGACCTCGTGATCTGCCCACCTTGGCCTCCCAAAGTGCTGGAATTACAGGCATGAGCCACCGTGCCCGGCCTAGATCACATTTTCTTTATCCATTCCTTAGCTCATGGACATTTGGATAGTTTCCACATTTTGGCTGATGTGAATGGTGTAGCTGTGAATATTTGTGTACCAGTTTTTGTGTCTACAAATATTTTCATTTTTATTCTCATGGGTATAGACCCAGAAGTGGAATTGCTGGGTAATATAGTAAATTGATTGATTGATTGATTGATTGATTGAGATGGAGTCTCGCTGTCACCCAGGCTGCAGTGCAGTGGTGTGATCTCAGCTCACTGCAACTTTCACTTCCTAGCTTCAAGTGATTCTCCTGCCTCAGCCTCCTGAGTAGCTGGGATTACAGGTGCCGCTACCACACCCAGCTAATTTTTGTATTTTTAGTGGAGACAGGGTTTCACCATGTTGACCAGGCTGGTCTCAAACTCCTGACCTCAGGTGATCCACCCACCTTGCCCTCCCAAAGTGCTGGGATTATAGGCGTGAGTCATTGTGCCCGGCCTGTAATTTTATGTTTAACATTTTAGGAACTTCGAACTCCCATAGTGACTACACCATTTTGCACTCCTAGCAGCAATGTACGAGGATTTCAATTTTTCCACATCTTTGCCAAAACTTTTAAAATTTATTATTATTACAGTCATCCTAGTGGGTGTGAAGTGATATCTCATTGTCGTTTTGGTTTGCATTTCCCTATGAGTAATCTGTTGAACATCTTTTCATATGCTGCAAGCCATTTGTGTATCTTCTTTAGAGAAACATCTATGGAAGTCCTTTGCCCATTTTTTAATTGGATTGTTTGTCTTTTTGCCATTGAGTTATACAAATTCCTTATGTGTTCTGGATACTAAACCCTTATTACATATGTGATTCATAAATATTATTTCTTTCATTCTGTGAATTACTTTTTTCTCTTTCTTGAAAAAGAAAGTGACCTGTTAAGATGGTACACAAATGTTTTAAATTTTCCTGAAGTCCAATCTATCTATTTTTTCTTTTTTTGGGGAGGGGGGGACGGAGTCTTGCTCTGTTGCCCAGGCTGGAGTGTGGTGGCGCAATCTCGGCTCACTACAAGCTCTGCCTCTCGGGTTCACGCCGTTCTCCTCCCTCAGCCTCCCGAGTAGCTGGAACTACAGGCGCCTGCCACCATGCTTGGCTAATTTTTTGTATTTTTAGTAGAGACAGGGTTTTGCCATGTTGGCCAGGATGGTCTCAATCTCCTGACTTCATGATCCATCCGCCTCGGCCTCCCAAAGTGCTGGGATTACAGGCGTGAGCCACCGTGCCCAGCCCAATTTATCTATTTTTTCTTTTGTTGCTTTTGGCATTGATGTCATAGCTAAAGAAACATTGCCAAGCCCAAGGTCATGAATATTTGCCTCTACATTTTATTATAAGAGTTTTATAGTCATAGCTCTTGTATTTACGCCTCCAGTACATTTTAAGTTCATTTTTGTATACGCTATGAGGAAGGGTTTGACTTTATTTGCATATGGATATCCAGTTGTCCCAGCACAATTTGTTAAAGAGATTATTGTTTCCTCATTGAATGGTCTTGGCAACCTCTGGAAAATCAATTAATTATAGATGTGTAGGGTTATTTCTGGATGCTCAGTTCTGTTTAGTTTGCTATGTAGATCTCCTTCAGCCAGTACCACACTGTTCTAATTATTGCAGGGGACTGAATAATCCTATTTTGATCTCCTTTTTCAAGGTTGGTTGGCTATTTGGCCTCTCTTGATATTCTATATAAATTTTAGGATCAGCTTTTCTATTTCTGCAAAAATGGCTATTGGAATTTTGGTAGGGAGTCCGCTGAATCTGGAGATAGTTTTGGGGAGTATTTGCCATGTTAATATTAAGGCGGCTTTCAATCCATGAATACAGGATATCTTTCCATTTATTTGTGTCTTTAATTTCTTCCAGCAGCACCTTGTAGTTTTCAATGTACAAGCCTTGTACCTCTTTGGTTGGATTTATATTCCTAATCATTTTATTCTTTTTGATGCTTTTGTAAATGGAGTTTTTTTTTTTTTTTTTTTTTGCAGATTGCCCATTGCTACTGTGTAACGATACTACTGATTTTTTTATGTTGATCCTGTAGCCTGTAACTTTGCTAAATGTGATTATTAAGAAATTAATAGTTACAATTAATAAATTAATAAAACTATTAGCTTTAATAGTTTTATTTTGAGCTGTGGATTATTTAAGATTTTTTATATTTAAGGTTATATTTCAGTCTGGGTGCAGTGGCTCATGCCTGTAATCCCAGCACTTTGGGAGGCTGAGGCAGGTCGATCACCTGAGGTCAGGAGTTCAAGACCAGCCTGGCCGACATGGTCTCTGCTAAAAATACAAAAATTAGCCGGGCGTGGTGGCAGGTGCCTGTAATCCCAGCTACTCTGGAGGCTGAGATGGAGAATTGCTTGATTGGTTCCTGCTCTTAGGAGAGAGCACTGAATTTTCCACCATTGAGTATGAGCGAGAATCCATCTCAAAACAAAACAAAACCAAAATAAAAAAAGAAAAAAAAAAAAACCAACAGCAACAACAACAAAAAAATAAGGTCGTATTTCTTTTTTCTTTCTTTTTTTTTTTTTTTTTGAGACGGAGTCTCACACTGTCGCCCAGGCTGGGGTGCAGCGGCGCAATCTCAGCTCACTGCAAGCTCCGCCTCCCGGGTTCATGCCATTCTCCTGCCTCAGCCTCTCGAGTAGCTGGGACTACAGGCGCCTGCCACCATGTCTGGCTAATTTTTTGTATATTTAGTAGAGACGGGGTTTCACTGTGTTGGCCAGGATGGTCTCTATCTCCTGACCTCGTGATCCGCCTGCTTCAGCCTCCCAAAGTGCTGGGATTACAGGCGTGAGCCACCTTGCCCAGCTGGTCATACTTCTATATATGTATATCTATATCGTTTTACTTCTTTCTTTCCAACTTGGATACCTTTTGCTTCTTTTTTTTTTTTTTTTTTTTTTTTTTTTTTTTTTTTTTTTTTTTTTTTGAGACGGAGTCTCGCTCTGCCGCCCAGGCTGGAGTGCAGTGGCCGGATCTCAGCTCACTGCAAGCTCCGCCTCCCGGGTTCGCGCCATTCTCCTGCCTCAGCCTCCCGAGTAGCTGGGACTACAGGCGCCCGCCACTGCGCCCAGCTAGTTTTTTGTATTTTTTAGTAGAGACGGGGTTTCACCGTGTTAGCCAGGATGAATGTAATATGATGTTGCCTGATTGGCATGCCTAAAACTTCCAGGACAATGTTGAATGGAAGTGGTGAAAGTGAGCATTCTTGTTTGGTTCCTGCTCTTAGGGGAGAGCATTGTATTTTCCACCGTTGACTATGATTCAGCAAGCCTTTGGGCCTTGAACCTCTCTACTTTCCTCTATTCCCACTCCCACTCGCCAGCCGCCTACCTGAACGACTGCCACAGCCTTGTAAAGTGGATCTCCACTCTTCCCCCTGTTCTGAACCCCTCCTGTCAGTTCTCACACACGTCAATCTCTTTCTTCCCTCTGGGGTTCAGAGGATCCAGCTCCCTGCAGGCTCCCCCTTCTCATTTTGCTTCTTTTATAGCCCTTATCATGATTTTATTCTTTTTTTTTTTTTTTTTTTTTTTTTTGAGACGGAGTCTCGCTCTGTCGCCCAGGATGGAGTGCAGTGGCACGATCTCGACTCACTGCAAGCTCCGCCTCCCAGGTTCAGGCCATTCTCCTGCCTCAGCCTCCTGAGTCACTGGGACTACAGGCGCTCGCCACCATGCCCCAGCTAATTTTTTTGTATTTTTAGTAGAGACAGGGGTTTCATCGTGTTAGCCAGCATGGTCTCGATCTCCTGACCAGCCCGCCTGGGCCTCCCAAAGTATTGAGATTACAGGCGTGAGCCACCACGCCCGGCCTTAATTTTTGTATTTTTAGTAGAGATGGGGTTTCACCATTTTGGCCAGGATGGTCTTGATCTCTTGACCTCATGATCCACCCGTCTAGGCCTCCCAGAGTGCTGGGATTACAGGGGTGAGCCACCGCACCTGGCCGTGATAAAAAAATTTTAACAGGCTGCTGAAGCAGATCTTAGTGAACGTTCTTGCAATAGAAAAGACACCTGCTCCAAGTCACTTAATGAGTATCTACTTGCTCAATTTAAGTCGATAAAAAGACATAGGGGAAGTTTGGGCTAGGCACGGTGGCTCACACCTGTAATCCCAGCACTTTGGGAGGCTGAGGAGGGCAGACTGCCTGAGGTCAGGAGTTCGAGACCAACCTGGCTAACACGGTGAAACCCTGTCTCTGTTAAAAATATAAAAATTAGCTGGGCATGGTGGCAGGCGCCTGTAATCCCAGCTACTTGGGAGCTACTCTGGAGGCTGAAGCAGGAGAATCACTTGAAGACTGTCCCAAAAAAACAGAAAGGATACAAAGGAAATTTGCTAGAAAAAAAAGAGGCAGGCCAGACAGCATCCTGCAGCTTCTCCCTCTGGGCTGTGTAACGGTGTAATGGGTGTCAATTTCCTTTACTAACCCATGGGAGGGAGAATTACCTTCAGCTGGGCACCGTCTTCAACAGTTGCTTGCTTTCTTATTTATTTTTTATTTAGACAGAGTCTCACTCTGTCCCCTGGCTGGAGTGCAATGGCGTGATCTTGGCTCACTGCAAGCTCCGCCTCCCGGGTTCAAGCCATTCTCCTGCCTCAGCCTCCCGAGTAGCTGGGATTACAGGCGCCTGCCACCACACCCGACTCATTTTTTGTATTTTTAGTAGAGACAGGGTTTCACTGTTGGCCTATTCTCAAACTCCTGACCTCATGATTCACCCGCCTCAGCCTCCTAAAGTTCTGGGATTACAGACGTGAGCCACCGTGCCCGTCCTTTCATTTTTATTATTAAAAACGTGTTACCGGCCGGGCGCGGTGGCTCAAGCCTGTAATCCCAGCACTTTGGGAGGCCGAGACGGGCGGATCACGAGGTCAGGAGATCGAGACCATCCTGGCTAACACCAGGTGAAACCCCGTCTCTACTAAAAAAATAAAAAAAAATTAGCCGGGCGAGGTGGCGGGCGCCTGTAGTCCCAGCTACTCGGGAGGCTGAGGCAGGAATGAATGGCGGGAACCCGGGAGGCGGAGCTTGCAGTGAGCTGAGATCCGGCCACTGCACTCCAGCCCGGGCGACAGAGCGAGACTCCGTCTCAAAAAAACAAAAACAAAAACAAAAACAAAAAAACAACAAAAAAAAAACGTGTTACCTTTTCACAAACTATAAAATAATAAATAATAAGAACTATGGGGCAGAGTCTCAGCAGGAGTTGGAAGTGCTGGCCTGTTTTATGAATCTTCCTCCCAGTTGCCCCCTGATCAGCCAGACATTATCAGACAAGGAGCTGGGGTTGTTGTCTTCTGTGGAGCCTCATGCCCCTTCCATATCATTTTTGTCTATATCTGTAGAATTTTTATTTATTTATTTATTTATTTGTTTGTTTATTTATTTATTTGACATGGAGTCTCACTCTGTCACCCAGGCTGGAGTGCAGAGGCGCAATCTTGGCTCACTGTAAGCTCTGCCTCCCGGGTTCACTGCCTCATTCTCCTGCCTCAGCCTCCCGAGTAGCTGGGACTACAGGCGCCTACCACCACACTCAGCTAATTTTTTTGTATTTTTAGTAGAGACAGGATTTCACCGTGTTAGCCAGGATGGTCTCAATCTCCTAACCTCGTGATCTGCCCACCTTGGCCTCCCAAAGTGCTGGGATTACAGGCGTGAGCCACCACGCCTGGCCAGAATTTTTATTTCAATAGTGTGTGATAAAGGATCAACCTTACTCAAAGGGAAGTCTGAACTTTGTCCTGGGCTCATGGGGTGTGATCTCTAAGCTCTTAGAATGTTCTGTCTGATAAGAGTGTCTTTGTGTACCTGGGGGCTTTGGGTCACAACAGGGAGTTCACACTAACAGTGGATGCATGGTAGGGGCTTTGAGCCGCATGGTATCATTCACCCTCTCCAGGCACTAAGGTCAGCCATGTAGATGGTCAATGACATCTATGTGAATGAGCCTCAGATAAAGTCTCAACAGCACAGCTCAGGTGATCTTCTCTGATTGACAATACTCAGTGTGTACTGTCACACACTATTGCTGGGAAGATTGGCTCCGTCCAGTACTCCAGGGAGTGGACAACTGGAAGCTCCATCCTTGGAACAATCCTGAATTCTGCCCCATGCACCTCCTGTCGGGTTTTGTTGTCATTTGTATCCTTTCACTGCTATAGAGATAACTGGGCACATAACAGCTTTCGGTGAGTTTAGTGGGTCCTCACACTGAAATGTGAAACCTGAGGGTGGTCTTGGGAACCTCCAGATTCTGTAAATAGCAAGAAGTTGAGCTTTTGACAATCCACACAACACAATACATCTTGTGGGCTGAAAAGTTATCCTAACAGAATATATATGTGAATAGTAATTGACTAGATCACAGTGGGAGAAAGATCACAGAGTAAGTGCCATTTGTTCGTATCATGTCAAGGGTACACGCATGGTTTTTATTTTATTTATTTATTTATTTATTTATTTATTTATTTTTTACTTGTTTTTGAGATGGAGTCTCGCTCTGTCACCCAGGCTGGAGTGGAGTGGCATGATCTCGGCTCACTGCAAGCTCTGCCTCCCGGGTTCACTCCATTCTCCTGCCTCAGCCTCCCGAGTAGCTGTGATTACAGGCGCCCGCCACCATGCCTGGCTAATTTTTTTTTGTATTTTTAGTAGAGACGGGGTTTCACCGTGTTAGCCAGGATGGTCTCAATCTCCTGACCTCGTGATCCGCCTGCCTCGGCCTCCCAAAATGCTGGGATTACAGGCGTGAACCACCGCACCTGGCCAACTAGAATTAAATTTTAACCAAACTTCTAATTAAAGCATAAATTGTTCCTTCATGTGGGTCATTTCAAGGCTGGATTGTTGATTATCTTTTCCCTTGAGAGTTTGTCAGAGTTGTCTTATGTTCTACTGCATAATTGTGGAGAGTATCCTGGACAGTTTGCTTATTATGTTGTGAGATTCTGGTTCTTACTAAAATTTGCCAGAGAATGTTCATTTTGTTGTTATTGTTGTTGTATTGAGCATTCAACATAGTTTAGGTTAAACCACATGTTCTGTCTTCTTTTCTTTTCTTTTTTTTTTTTTTCCTGAGACGGAGTCTCATACTGTCGCCTGGGCTAGAGTGCAATGGCACAATCTCAGCTTACTGCAGCCTCCACCTCCCGGGTTCAAGCGATTCACTTGCCTCAGCCTCCCAAGTAGCTGGGATTATAGGCACCACCACCATGCCTGGCTAATTTTTTGTATTTTTAGTAGAGATGGGGTTTCACTATGTTGGCCAGGCTGGTCTTGAACTCCTGACCTTGTGATCCGCCCACCTTGGCCTCCCAAAGTGCTGGGATTACAGGTGTGAGCCACTGCACCCAGCCCTGTCTTGTTTTCTTTGGCAGTTGTTCCAGTCTCAGTGCAGTTTTCAAGCCATTGCTATGCTGGTGTGTCCAAATGGCTCATGTACCACTTGGGTAAATCTGGGAGTTGAGTGGTGGTTTATATTATAGTTCAGTTCTCAAAGCCCTTGCTCTGCTTCTGTGCATGCATAGCTCAGGGTGATCGTAAGTCCATTCTGTGCATGCATAGCTTAGGGTGATCCTAGGACTTACGTTAGTTCATACATCCATTTCAGTGATCCCGTTTAGCTTTCTCCTCTGCGGGATTCTGCAGGGCTCCATTTTCATGTATCTATCAATGTTGCAGCCCCCTGTGCTGCTGTGCAGTTACACGCATCTGGGTCAGCCTTTCAAGTGAAGTACGGGAAGAAACAAAAAGAGATTTCCCCCATACTTTTCAGACACAGAAGTCTCTTTCCTCTTCCTCTGCCCAGTGAGCCAAGTGATTTCTCAGGGCTTTAGGTCCCTCTGCCACTGTTGAGACTGCAGGACAGCTTTGCAACTGGGGGGAGAAAAACAGAACAAACCAAGGATGATCCCCTTACTCCTTGATGTGCAGGAGACACCTTTCCCACTAGCCTAGCTAGACATTTAGGGGGTTTATCACAGCCTTTTTACTTTCAGTGCCTGCTGGACAGTTCTTTTTTTTTTTTTTTTTTTGAGACGGAGTCTCGCGCTGTGTCACCCAGGCTGGAGTGCAGTGGCGCGATCTCGGCTCACTGCAAGCTCCGCCTCCCAGGTTCAGGCCATTCTCCTGCCTCAGCCTCCGAGTAGCTGGGACTACAGGCGCCCGCCACCACGCCCGGCTAGTTTTTTGTATTTTTAGTAGAGACGGGGTTTCACCATGTTAGCCAGGATGGTCTCGATCTCCTGACCTCGTGATCCGCCCACCTCGGCCTCCCAAAGTGCTGGGATTACAGGCTTGAGCCACCGCGCCCGGCCTGGACAGTTCTGACTCCACCTGCCCCCGGGTAAACCAAAAGAAAGAGGAGGAAAATTAACTTGCTGTAGTCACCCCGTTGAAACGGCCTTTGCAAAACTCATAACTGAGAAAATTATGACAGTGAAACAGATCAGACCTAGCCGACCACACCTTGCTTCTAACCCTCTAAGGTGTCTTTGTTCATTCCTGGCCATAGGTCAAACTAGCCTTGGGGAAGAATTGTTTATAGTTTAAATTCTGAAATAAAACCGGTAATAGTCCTTTCCTGAAAAAATAAAACCTTCTTGCCTGGGGACTGTCCTGCCTTTGTAGGACTAACAAACCAGCTACAAGAGGAGAGATTACGGTTTAGGCGCCATGCAGCCTCTGGCTGCGAGAGTCTGAACCTCCCCAAGGTGCTTCTGGGAATAAAATCACTGTTGCAAAACTTAAGATCAGTGGTTGAGATATTTTGCAGACCCTGAATTCCGATGCAGCAGATGACACCACCCAGACTGAAAATCTGGCCCAACCAGTCCTGTGATCCCATCCAGGAAGAGAAATCAGCAAGAACTCACTTCCACCCCCATGGTTCCATCTCCAACCCAACCAATAAGCACTCCCTACTTCCTGAGCCCATAACCACCAAATCATTCTTAAAAACTGTGATCCCCGGCCGGGCATGGTGGCTCACGCCTGTAATCCCAACACTTTGGGAGGCTGAGGCGAGTGGATCACTTGAGGTCAGGAGTTTGAGATCAGCCTGGTCAACACCGTGAAACCCCATCTCTACTAAAAATACAAAAATTACCCTGGCGTGGTGGCACGCGCCTGTAATCCCAGCTACTTGGGAGGCTGAGTCAGGAGAATTGCCTGAACCCGGGAGGCAAAGGCTGCAGTGAGCCGAGATTGCACCACTGCACTCTAGCCTGGATGACAGAGCGAGATTCCATCTCAATAGATAGATAGATAGATAGATAGATAGATAGATAGATAGATAGATAGATAGATACATACATACATACATACAATAAAATAAAATAAAATAAAATAAAATAAAATAAAATAAAATAAAATAAAATAAAATAAAATAAAATGAAGGTTCTTAAAAACAATAGGAAACCTCCTGAAAACCTCTTCAGAAAAATAGCCACAGGTGCATGTTTGGCTCGTGTTTTTCCCAGAAACAACCTAAATCTGGCTTGATAAACCTCAATTGATATATTTGCCCCAGTCACTCACGTTGTAACTAGCCAAAGGGCCCAGCTGCTCACTGCTTGTAGAAAGAAGTCAAAATAATAATGACATGTGATTTTAAAAAGCAAGAATTTTATAATCTGTGCTAGCAAGAGCAAGAGCAGACAGCAATTCCACTCTTCCATGTGAGAAAAACACAGGTTTTTTTTTTTTGGTGTTGTTTTTTGTTTTTTGAGACGGTGTCTTGCTCTGTCGCCCAATCTGGCTGGAGTTTAGTGGTGCAATCTCAGCTCACTGCAACCTCCGCCTTCTGAGTTCAAGCAATTCTCCTGCCTCAGCCTCCGGAGTAGCTGGGACTACAGGCACATGTCACCATGCCCGGCTAATTTTTTGTATTTTTAGTAGAGACAGGATTTCACTGCGTTAGTCAGGATGGTCTCCATCTCCTGACCTTGTAATCCTCCGGCCTCGATCTCCCAAAGTGCTACGATTACAGACGTGAGCCACTGCACTTGGCTGAAGCCACCGCACTTGGCTGGAAAAAAAACAGATTTTTGTTTTTTGGTTTTTTTTTGTTTTTTTTTTTTGGCATATGAAAGAGAGGATTTGGAAGGCAAAAGAGGCAGGGGGGCTGGGAGGTGTCAGGTGGTATGATCAGTGGCTTGTCTTGAATTATTTTTCCATCTGTGGAAGTGGCCGGCGCCATCATGGCTGGAGGAGGTGCATGGTTCACATCAGGATCTGACTACTGAAACTTCTAAGGAAATATGTGACCAGATAAGTGAGTATGGTGTGTGCTTACCAAACAACTAGGTAAATAAATGTGCATAAGGCATGGGGACATAGAATAGGAAAAGAAAGCGGGTGGAGGTTCACAGCACATTCCAAGGCTGGATTTCTTTTTGTTGTTATTGTTGATTTCAAGAGGCGAGAAGACACTTCTGCATTTGTCTCAAAGTTACATCTTCAGATTAGCAGGGGAGAAGAAAGCGGAAAGGAAAAAAAGTTTTAAAATGCGGTTTGAGGTTAGGCTGCTAAGCTGCTGGATTACGGGTTCAGTTTATATTTGAGCATGTGGGGTATGGATATTTATTTTAAAAATCTAGAGTATCTTGGTCAGACACAGTGACTCATGCCTGTAATCCCAGCACTCCGGGAGGCTGAGGTGACTGGATCTTGAGGTCAGAAGTTCAAGACCAGCCTGGCCAAGATGGTGAAACCCTGTCTCTATGAAAAATACAAAAATTAACTGGGTGCAGTGGCGAGCGCCTGTAGTCCCAGCTACTTGGGAGGCTGAGGCAGGAGAATTGCTTGAACCCAGGAGGCGGAGGTTGCAGTGAGCCGAGATTGCACTACAGCCTGGCAACAGAGTGAGTGAGACTCCATCTCAAAAAAAAGAAAAAAGAAAAAATCTAGAGTGTCTTGTACATATCCTTTAATAACCTACTTTTCAAAACTTAATATGTTTTAGATACATATGTATATGTGTATATACTTGCATCCTTAAAACCGACTGGCGGTGATAAATAAAACCAAGGAATTTCTATCAATATATAAACGTTCTTCTCAGAAAAGGCGGGCTCTTTTCTCCTCGGGTTGATGGGAATGAGGCAGATGGTGGCAGAGGCTTCCATTTTTTGAGCATTTGTTGTGGGACCTGCCTGTGCTTCAAGCTCAATACAACTTCTCCCACTTAACCATCACAGCTCATGAGGGGATCCTGCCGGGACCTCCACTACAGAAAGGAAAAGAGGAGAAAGTTGGTATCTTCTGAATTCTCCTAACAGAAGGAGGAGGGTAGAGGGCTCCTGTGCAGGGCGTGTAGGAATGCAGAAGGAGTATGGAGAAGGGAGAAGGGACAGTATGTAGTGCCCCTCCCTGCTGAGCCACATGGTTGGAATGGAGCATCACAGCAGAGGTGGCAGAGCCAGAAACCCTAGGATCTGGTGTCAGAGGGACACAAGGCCCAGCTGCCAATGTGTGGACCAGAGCCATGGGGGACACCTTGGCTATGCCCCAGCACAGAGCTTTCTACTGTCCTGGCATCAGCCCTGGGGACTGGGGCAGTGCGGTCAGTGCCCTCAGCTGGACACAGACACGTGAAGCAGAGCTTGAAAAAGAAGGGCCCCTGAGCCCATAGGATCCAGAGACCCAGCAACCAGGGAGGCCTGGGAGAGGGAGAAGGACGCCCTCAGCTAGCACATGGGGACTTGAGGTCCTGATAACTGTTAAGGGACCTCCTCTGATCTCCCCACTGGGGACACCCAGCACGTGCAGGCCTCCTTCCTGACTTCTCTGCCAACCTTTTCCCCAGCCTTAAAATTTCCTCGGCCGGGCACAGTGGCTCACGCCTGTAATCCCAGCACTTTGGGAGGCTGAGACCGGTGGATCACGAGGTCAGGAGCTCATCCTGGCTAACACAGTGAAACCCCGTCTCTACTAAAAATACAAAAAATTAGCTGGGCGTGGTGGCGGGTGCCTGTAGTCCCAGCTATTCGGGAGGCTGAGACAGGAGAATGGTGTGAACCCGGGAGGCGGAGCTTGCAGGGAGCCGAGATCATGCCACTGCACTCCAGCCTGGGCAACAGAGCGAGACTCCGTCTCAAAAACAAAAACAAAAACAAACAAACAGACAAAAAAAACTTCCTCTTCCCAATGTTATTGTGACACCTCATCAGTTCTCCTTCTAGTCCACTAGATGCTGCTGTGCACCCACCTAAGCATCACCATCTCTAATTCCTGGGATCCTAGTTTGGGAAAGACAGGGGAGCTGATCAGCCCTTCGGATATCTCAGTGGGGAGAATGGAGACTGCAGCGTTTGCCAGGGCTCTTCACCATTATGGTAGTGATTTTAACCCCAGTGGCTGTAACTTCCTGAGCACTCAGCACGTGCTGAGCTCGTTGCGCAGATTGACTTCTGTACCCCCACAGGCCTCTGTAATGTGAGTTTTCACCACCCAACATACTAGGAAACGGTGTCAGAGAGATGATGTGACCTGCTCAGGGTCACACAGTGCATACCTGGACAGGCTGTGATTCAACAAAGGTTTTTGTCTAAGTCCAAATGCCAGGGACATAATATTGTCCTGTTGCTCATAGAAGTTGCTATTTACTGAGCTCTTATTACGCAGACTTTATCTATTCCTTCAATATAAGATTTACTTATATTGTGAAATATACAACTACTTAGTACTTAATACTTATATTGATAAGATTTACTTCTCTTTATTAATATGATTATCAAATAATCCAAGGACTTAATCTTTCATTCTATTTAAAATTTAGCACTGCTTCTTCTGTAATTGCTGCAATAATTCTTACTGTTTGGTGCATTTATGATACACACTGTGTTATCGGATGTATTCCAGTAAGAGTAGGCTACCAACACAGTTCTGTTGGCCAAGTATGAACCTGAATGTCCTCCCAACTGAGCACTATAGCTTGTTCATTAAGAGAAATAGGCCAGGCACAGTGGCTCACGCCTGTAATCCCAGCACTTTGGGAGGCCAAGGCAGGTGGATCATGAGGTCAGGAGTTGGAGACCAGCCTGGCCAACGTGGTGAAACCCCGTCTCTACTAAAGATATAAATATTAGCCGGTCATGAGGCAAGAGAATCGCTTGAACTGGGGAGGTGGAGGTTGCAGTGAGCCAAAATCATGCCATTGCGCTCCAGCCTGGGCGACAGGGCAAGACTCTGTCTCAAAAAAAAAAAAAAAAAAAAAAGAGAGAGAGAGAAAGAGAGAAACAGTCTTCAATCCTGAATCTTTTGGGCCTGAAAATTGGAAATAAAAAATTATAGAATAGTAAATTTTAAAATGTTGGTTATGAAGGACAAGAAAACCTCACACATCCACTGTCTCAATTATTTTCTAAAAGAAAGGCCATCTCTTGGGAGGCCGAGACAGGCAGATCATGAGGTCAGGAGATTGAGACCATCTTGGCTAACATGGTGAAACTCCGTCTCCATCAAAAATACAAAAAAAAAATTACCCAGGCGTGGTGGCGGGCACCTGTAGTCCCAGCTACTCGGGAGGCTGAGGCAGGAGAATGGTGACAACCTGGGAGGTGGAGCTTGCAGTGAGCTGAGATCGCGCCACTGCACTCCAGCCTGGGCGACAGAGAGAGACTCTGTCTCAAAAAAAAAAAAAAAAGGAGAAAGCCATCTTAACGTAACCGAACACAAATCTGGCTGCTCACCAGTCAGGAGCCAAAATGCAAGAAGTGAAGTGTGGTGAAAGGAAAGTAATTTTCTTTAAGTGTTAGCAGTTAGGAAATGACCAGGCTCATGCCTCCCAGAGACCACTTTAAGTTTTAGGGCTGAGTGAAGGGGTTTAAAAAGGGAAACTTGGCATGGGGAGCACGCAGGGGCGGTGAAGGGTACAGAGTCTGTGTGTCTTCTCCCAGTGGCTATTTTGAGTTATTGTCCCCTGGAGCACAGGTGGGGGCCATCATGTCTGGCTGAGGTGTAGCTTATCCACCTTGAGACCATCCTTCTAGGTGGGGGAGAATTCTGTAGCTGGATCTCCATGCCTGGTTTATTTTCCTTCCTTCCTTTCTTCCTTCCTTCCTTCCTTCCTTCCTTCCTTCCTTCCTTCCTTCCTTCCTTCCTTCCTTCCTTCCTCCCTCCCTCCCTCCCTCCCTCCCTCCCTCCGTCCCTCCCTCCCTCCCTCCGTCCCTCCCTTCCTCCCTCCGTCCCTCTCTTCCTTCTTTCCTTCCTTTTTATTTATTTGAGACGGAGTCTGTCTCTGTCACCCAGGCTGGAGTGCAGTGGTACGATCTCGGCTCACTGCAACCTCCGCCCCATGGGTTCAAGCGATTCTCCTGCCTCAGCCTCCCTAGTAGCTGGGATTACAGGTGCCTGCCACCATGCCCAGCTAATTTTTGTGTGTGTGTGTATATATATATATATATATATATATATATTTTTTTTTTTTTTTTTTCTCGTAGAGATGGGGTTTTGCCATGTTGGCCAGGCTGGTCTCGAACTACTGACCTCAGGTAATTCACCCTCCTCGGCTTCCCAAAGTGCTGAGATTACAGGCATGAGCCACCACGCCGGGCCATGCTTGGTTTATTTTCAAATTAGCCCCCCCCCGGAGTTTCTAAACAGGCACATAATGAGATAAGCTAGCATGGTACAAGGAGTATCTGAGGGGAAGAGAGTGAAACAAAGGGTTTCAAAGTACATTTCTTTTTCTTTTTTTTTTTTTTTTTTTAGACGGAGTCTCGCTCTGTCGCCCAGGCTGGAGTGCAGTGGCCTGATCTCGGCTCACTGCAAGCTCCGCCTCCTGGGTTCACGCCATTCTCCTGCCTCAGCCTCCCGAGTAGCTGGGACTACAGGTGCCCGCCACCTCGCCCAGCTAGTTTTTTGTATTTTTTTAGTAGAGACGGGGTTTCACCGTGTTAGCCAGGATGGTCTCGATCTCCTGACCTTGTGATCCACCTGTCTCGGCCTCCCAAAGTGCTGGGATTACAGGCTTGAGCCACCGCGCCCGGCCTCAAAGTACATTTCAAGGCTAAGGCTAGAAAATTTTTTTAAAAAAGTTTAAAATGTATTTTAAAGCTGAGCTACTTAGTCATATTAACACCGAAAGAGTAAGAAGGACATACTTCAGAAAAACCTATGGCTCTGTCCAGGCAGGGACCAGTTGATGTCCTCACACTGACACTTTGACTGCGGAAAACTTCTGACGGATCGGAGTCTTGTCTTCAATACTTGCTAGCTGTGTGACCTTGGCTAAGCAGCTTCATCCCTCAGTGCTTCACCCTTTTCACAAAGCTGTTACGATGAAATGCTTTGATCTACATAAAGCGCTTAGCAGAGTGGCGCGGCAAGCCACAGTGGTTAGTATACAGTCGGTTCTCTGTATCCGTGGGTTCTGCATCTGTGGATTCAAACAACCAACTGAACATGTACAAACACTTTTTTTTTGTCATTATCCTTTAAACCAAGCTTGTCCAACCCACAGCCCTATGGGTCTCATGTGGCCCAGGACAGCTTAGAATGTGGCTTTGAATCTCATAAACTTTCTTAAAACATTATGAGATATTTTGGGGATTTTTTTTCTTTTAGCTCATTAGCTATCATTAGTGTTGGGGTATCTGATTATTATTATTATTATTATTTTTGAGACAGAGTTTTGCTCTTGTTACCCAGGCCAGAGTGTGGTGGCACGATCTCGACTCATTGCAACCTCCCTTTCCACGATTCAAGTGATTCTCCTGCCTCAGCCTCCCAAGTAGCTGGGATTAAAGGCGTGTGCCACCGTGCCCAGTTAATTTTTTGTTGTTGTTGTTTGTTTTTTAGACGGAGTCTCACTCTGTCGCCCAGGCTGGAGTGCAGGGGTGCGATCTCGGCTCACTGCAAGCTCCACCTCCCGGGCCCATGTTATTCTCCTGCCTCAGCCACCACGCCTAGCTAATTTTTTGTATTTTTAGTAGACACAGGGTTTCACCATGTTAGCTAGGATGGTCTCGATCTCCTGATCTCATGATCCGCCCGCCTCGGCCTCCCAAGCTGCTAGATTATAGGCGTGAGCTACGGTGCCTGGCCGTGTTAATGTATTTTATGTGTGGCCCAAGATTCAATGTGGCCCAGGGAAGTCAAAAGATTGGACATTCCTGCTTTAAACAACACAATATAACAACTACTTACAAAGTATTTACATAGTATTAGGTATCACAACTAATCTAGTGATGATTTAAAGGTATATAGGAGGATGTGCATAGGATGTATGCAAATACAACACCACTTTGTATCAGGGACTTGAGCATCCACAGATTTTGGTATCCGTGGGAGACTGCGGAACCAATCCCTGTGGATACCTAAGGGATACCCAGTGTTTGACCTCATTTTTTTTTTTTTTTTTTTTGTGAGATGGAGTCTCGCTCTGTCGCCCGGGCTGGAGTGCAGTGGCCGGATCTCAGCTCACTGCAAGCTCCGCCTCCCGGGTTTACGCCATTCTCCTGCCTCAGCCTCCCAAGTAACTGGGACTACAGGCGCCCGCCATCTCGCCCGGCTAGTTTTTTGTATTTTTTAGTAGAGACGGGGTTTCACCGTGTTCGCCAGGATGGTCTCGATCTTCTGACCTCGTGATCCACCCGTCTCGGCCTCCCAAAGTGCTGGGATTACAGGCTTGAGCCACCGCGCCCGGCCTACCTCATTTTTATTAACCTGAGACAATAGCACCACCTTGTGGCTCTTTGTCCCCAGCACAGACAAGCTGAGCCCGTGGAACAAAAATGATCCTTCCACAGATGGCGAAGGGGAAACTTTGTCTCATGGCCAAGGCTGAGGCTGGAGCAGAGAGAAAAGTCCTATTTGTTCACGTAAACATTCCAGGCTCAGACATGCCCATCTCCTTGAGAATAAAGTTTGTTTCTAGGAAACTACTGTCCAAGCTGTCAACCCCTAGAAGAGGGACAAAAAATGAAATCTCTCTCTTTGGGCCGCCTCTACCTGCAGAGCTCCATTCTTGGGGCAGGTAATGCTGTCTGTTCACAGTGGCTGGCAGGACAGTGGGGCTTTGGCCCCATCACCCATAGAGGTAAGGGCTGAGGGAGACACTGCTGTCAGCCACAGCCCTTCCTGCCTCTTGTTTTCCTTTGATGTCTGCAGAATGAAAAAGGGAAAACAGGCCAGGCATGGTGGCCTGTAATCCCAGCACTTTGGGAAGCTGAGGCGGGTGGATCACGAGGTCAGGAGTTCAAGACCATCCTGGCCAAGATGGTGAAATCCTGTCTCTACTAAAAATACAAAAATTAGCCAGGCATGGTGGTGTGCGCCTGTAATCCCAGCTACTTGGAAGGTTGAGGCAGGAGAATCACTTGAACCCAGGAGGTGGAGGTTGCAGTGAGCCGAGATTGTGCCACTGCACTCACTCCAGTCGGGCGACAAAGCAAGACTCCATCTCAGAAAAACAAAAAACAACAACGACAACAAAAATGAAAGAAAAAAGAAAAAGGGAAAACAAACGGAATATGGAACTCTCTTTGTGATGGTCACAAAACAGTGGCAAATGTCAGCTCTGTATGGTCCTCAATAAGAGTTTTGCACTAATGAAGGCATCAGCCATTGGAAACAGCAATTTGTCCTTCAAAAAGTAGTTGCAGGAGAGTCTATCAGACCTGAAAGTGAATGTGAGCACTCCTTTTACCTTCCTTCCCCAGAGTGGGAGATGGACAGGGATTTTTCTCTCCTGACTCAGTTTGTAGGCTTTTGGCCTGTGAGCTTGGGAAGGAACCCAGGTGAGGGGCAAAGGAGGTTGGCTCTGGGGATAGGTAAGCTTGCCTTCTAATCCCACTTCTGTCACCTGCTGACTGTGTGACCTTGGGCAAGTCACTGTCCTTTCAGTTTGAGTATTATGCCTAGACTATACTTTTTGGTATTTATCTTGCTTAGTGTTCTATGAACTTCCTGGATCTGTGATTTAATTTCTGTTTTTAATTTTGGAAAATTTTCAGTCATTATTATTTCAAATACTTCTTCTGTTCCTTTCTCTCTTTCTTTCCTTATGATATTCCCATTATGCACGTTACACCTTTTATAGTTATCCCAGTTCTCAGGACATATTCTGCTTTGTCTTTTTATTCCTTTTTCTCCTTGCACTTTTTTTTTTTTTTAAACAGAGTTTCACCTTTGTTGCCCAGGCTGGAGTGCAATGGCTCGATCTCAGCTCACTGCAACCTCTGCCTCCCAGCTTCAAGCAATTCTCCTGCCTCAGACTCCCAAGTAGCTGGGATTACAGGCACGCATCACCACACCTGGCTAATTTTTTTTTTTTTTTTTTTT
>NC_037678.1:25105041-25190854 GCF_003255815.1 Theropithecus gelada | reverse complement strand
TTTTTTTTTTTTTTTTTTTTTTTTTTTTTTTAGTAGAGATGGGGTTTCAGCATGCTGGCCAGGCTGGTCTCGAACTCCTGACCTTCAGGTGATCCACCTGCCTCAGCCTCCCAAAGTGCTGGGATTGCAGGCCTGAGCCACCCCGCCCAGCTGGCCAGGAATTTTCAAGTGCTTAGCAGGTTCAGGCTTTTCAAATATTTTCAAGATATAGTAAACAAATATGTTACTGCTGCCCCACAGACAGTGCAGAATTTTTTGAGACAGAGTCTCACTCTGTCACCCAGGCTGGAGTGCAGTGGTGTGATCATAGTCCACTGCAGCCTTGAACTGCCAGGCTCCTCCTGTCCTCCTGCGTCAACCTCCCAAGCACCTGGGACTACAGGTGTGTACCACCATCCTAGTTAATTTTTTATTTTTTATTTTTTTTAGAGATGGTGTCTTGATATGTTGCCCTGGCTCGTCTTGAACTACTGGGCTCAAACAATCCTCCTGCCTCAGCCTCCCAAAGTGCTGGCATTACAGGCATGAAACACTGTGCCTGGCCAACAGTGCACAACTGAGTCTGGAATTCAAGCTAAGAACACGTGCAGATGTCTATAGGATAATGGTGCAATTTCAAAGCAACAAGACAAAGATTAGTCAAGAAACGGTGCGAGATAACTATTTCTCTCATGATTAACAGGTATTCAGTGTGTACATCAAGGATCTGAATGTAACTGTGATAAAATATTAAAGAATTGGTGATTTAAAAAAATATATCTAGGCTAGGCGGGGCGCGGTGGCTCATGCCTGTAACCCCAGCTCTTTGGGAGGCTGAGGCAGGCGGATCACAAGGTCAGGAGATCGAGACCATCCTGGATAACACAGTGAAACCCCATCTTTACTAAAAAAAAAATACAAAAAAATTAGCCAGGCCTGGTGGCGGGCGCCTGTAGTCCCAGCTACTCGGGAGGCTGAGGCAGGAGAATGGTGTGCACCCGGCAGGCAGAGCTTGCAGTGAATGGAGATCGCACAGCTGCACTCCAACCTGGGCAACAGAGCGAGACTCCGTCTCAAAAAAAAAATCCTGGCTTGGCATGATGGCTCACACCTGTAATCCCAGAAATTCGGGAGGCTGAGGTGGGACGATCACTTGAGCTCAGGAGCTCAAGACCAGCCCAGGCAACATGGCAATACCCCGTCTCCACAAAAAATACTAAAAAATTAGCCAGGGGTAGTGGCAGCGCCTGCAGTTCCAGCTACTCTGGAGGCCAAAGTGGGAGGATTTCTTGAGCCTGAGAGGTTGAAGTGGGAGGGTTGTTTTTTTTCCCCCATTAAGTTGTAGGAATTTATTTTAAATAACTTACAGTTGATTAAAAGGGAATTCATGATAAAAATAGAAGAAACTTGATGAAAGATGTAGGAAATGGACTCTGCACACACACTAAACTAACAATGCCTCTAAAACTAGTGATTAGAGCAAAAAAGTCTTCACATTAAAATTCTGCTTTTTATGTTTTTTTCCATTTTTTACACAATTACGAAAGAAAAAATAAAAGCCCTAAAATCTTGATTATTTTTCCTTTTTTTTTTTTTTTTTGGACCAAATACTCATTTTCCTCTAAATTTATTGACCTGTGGAACTTTTTATACAATAAAATCTTTCAAGTGAAAGATTAGGGTTAAAAAGAAAAAGATGGATATCTTAAAGTACAGCAAATGCTCAGAAAAAAGGATGATGGGAAAATGGTTTCAGTTACTGATTATTGCATTATCCTTAGACTCACTCACCCTTCATCCCTCCCCAAACCCAATCTACATGATCTTTAAGATCAAGAAAAAGGTATATATATATATATATATACATATATATATGTATATATATATATATGTGTGTATTTATTTATTTATTTATTTTTTGAGACGGAGTCTCGCTCTGTCACCCAGGCTGGAGTGCAGTGGCACAATCTCAGCTCACTGCAACCTCCGCCTCCCGGGCTCACGCCATTCTCCTGCCTCAGTCTCCTGAGCAGCTGGGACTACAGGTGCGTGCCACCATGCCCAGCTCATTTTTTTTGTATTTTTAGTAGAGATGGGGTTTCACTGTGTTAGCCAGGATGGTCTCGATCTCCTGACCTCGTGATCTACCCGCCTCGGCCTCCCAAAGTGCTGGGATTACAGGCGTGAGCCACCACGTCCGGCCTCAATATTTTTTTAAATTGATTCATTCAAATATTTATTGAGCAGCTAAGGAGATACAAAGGCAATTTAAAACATTGTCAGAGGTGAGGCAAATGCACAAGTAATAGAAAGCAAAGGGCAAGGTTCACTGAACCACAGCAGTCAGAAGAAAGTGCTTTAGGGAACCAAGAGTGAGATTGTTTCCAGCCTGAAGAGGCATGGGTGGCAAATCAGAAAAGGGGATTGAGATGAAACTAGAAGACTTCAGTCTGGATTGTTGATGACACTCAGCATGGACTATATTTGTCTCTCCTTTTCCTTTCTCCCCATCTTTGGGCTTAATTGACATGTAGTGCCGAGGGCTGTTCAATGTGCTTTTTCTACACTTGCTTGCATTTTTGCTTTAATGTCTTCTACGAACTAGGTCCTTTTGGTGTTTTAGGAGTTTTTTTCCTGTTTTTTTGAAGGATTCTTGTCCTTTTGATCTTGGTGTTGATGATGGTTTTGAGTCTTTTCCATTCTGATTTGACTTTTGTGCATTTTTGGCTGGAGTATCTAGTATAGATTTCTTCACTGGTGCTTTTTCTTCAGCTTCCTCATCATCAAAATCATCATCATCATCTTCATCATCATCATCATCTTCATCAGCAGCAAGTTTTACTTTTTTCTGTGGAACCTTGCTACCACCTCCAGTAGCAGATCGCTTTCCAGATATACTTAAGTGTTTCATGTCCTCCTCCTCTTCATCTTCTGACTCTGCATCTTCCTCCACAGCTACTAAGTGCTGTCCACTAATATGCACTAGCCCTGAACCACACTTCAACCTTAAGACCACTGGGGGGTTATTTCAAAGCCCCCAAGGGAAACCATTGGCTGTACAGACATTTTCAAAGTTGCCAGTGTTACTTTAATTGGACTGCCTTCGTAATTCATTGCCTCTGCTTCAACAACGTGCAATTCATCCTTTGCACCAGCCCCTAAACTGACCGTTCTTAAAGATAACTGGTGCTTATTTTTGTCATTATCCACCTTAAAGTGATCATCTTTGTCGGCCTTTAGTTCACAACCGAAAAGATAGTTCTGGGGCCTCAGGGGGCTCATGTCCATGTCCATCGAATCTTCCATCAGGAGGCGGCACGCACTTAGGTGGGAGAGAAAGTGGACGGAGATAAACGAACGCTGCTCCAGAGAACAGCCGCGTGGGACGGCATCCCACCAGGGCTAAATATTTTAAAATAATTAAAAAGAAATAAAATTCACATTTAAAAAGGAAGACTCAAGTCAGGAAATAATTTCCCATCATGCTTTTCTGTGAACAGGTGTCTGAACCAAAACCCTGCCAAAGCCATGAGTGCTTCAAGTTTAATGAAAATTGATCCCCATGATAATAGAGTGATGACTCTAACAGATGTGCTGGGGTTTTTGTTCTACTTAATTTTAAATTCCTGAAATGGGGGAGAGGGGAGGGAGTTTAGGAATTTATTTATATTAAAATACAGAAGTTATTGCAAAACCCTAACAGTAAAAACGCACCAATATAATCAGACTTTGCATACAGTAGCTAAGAAAATTCAAACATTTCAGTGAAACAGTGAATTTGCCTGGTAGAACGCTGACAAATTCCCATCCACTTGCCCTCTTGAAAATAAAAACCAAATTCGGCCGGGCGCGGTGGCTCAAGCCTGTAATCCCAGCACTTTGGGAGGCCGAGACGGGCGGATCACGAGGTCAGGAGATCGAGACCATCCTGGCTAACACAGTGAAACCCCGTCTCTACTAAAAATACAAAAAAACTAGCCGGGCGAGGTGGCGGGCGCCTGTAGTCCGAGCTACTCCGGAGGCTGAGGCAGGAGAATGGCGCAAACCCGGGAGGCGGAGCTTGCAGTGAGCTGAGATCCGGCCACTGCACTCCAGCCCGGGCTACAGAGCAAGACTCCGTCTCAAAAAAAAAAAAAAAAAAAAAAAAAAAAAAAAAAAAAAAAAAAAAAAAGAAAATAAAAACCAAATTCAAAACAAATCATACAGCTAGAATTTTGACATCTGAAATATTTTTAAATAAGTTGTCCATAGGCCAACTGGCTCAGCTCTCCCTTATATTATTATCTCCAGGTTTATCTTTTCTCAAAGATGTTGGTTTGTTAAGACTTGCTGCCTCTCTCCCCCACGCACGAGGGCAAGCGAGGCTCAGTTTATCCATTTTTCCAAACCACACTGTTCCTTTTCACAGAACTCTGCCCTTTGAGACTGGCTAAAACTCGTAGTCTTCATCAACCATGTCAATGGCAGGCAAATTTTCCCGCTGGGTTTTGTTGTAAATCTTCTCAACTGGGACGCCCGGAAGACGGAGGATTTCTTGAGCCCGGGAGGTTGAGGTGGCAGTGAGTGGAGATTGCATTGTTGCACTCCAGCCTGGGCAAAAGAGACAGACCCTGTCTCAAAACACACACACACACACACATACCCACACACACAGAGCAAGGCCAAAAAGAATGACAGAAACCTGGAATAGGCCAGGTGTGGTGGCGCACTTTGGGAGGCAGCAGTTTGGGAGGCAGAGGCGGGTGGATCACGAGGTCAGGAGTTTGAGACCAGCTTGGCCAATGTGGTGAAACCCCGTCTCTACAAAAAATACAAAAATTAGCCAGGTGTGGTGACGCGCGCCTGTAGTCCCAGCTACTCAGGAGGCTGAGACAAGAGAATGGTGTGAACCCAGGAGGTGGTGCTTGCAGTGAGCGGAGATGGTGCCACTGCACCACTCCAGCATGGGAGACAGAGTGAGACTCCGTCTCAAAAAAAAAAGAAAAGAAAAGAAAAGAAAAGAAACCTGGAATAAATAGATGAAAAAAGGGATACAAGAGATAAGGTTTTTAAAATTTTATTTATATTTATATTTATTTTTAAGAAATACTGGAAAGCTTACCCATGACAATGGATCCACTTGTAGAGATCTGTGCTTATGAGATGAGTAAGGGTGCATCTAGGTTTGAGTCCATGGACGGTCATAGCAGCTGCATTTAGTTACACAGGCCACACCAGGGAGTTGGTTAAAGCTACTAAGTGGTAATGGCTGCATCCTGGGGCTCCAAGTGCACATCATTTTGTAAGGGCACCTGGCAGGTAAATCCGGGAATGGTTAATGGGTGAGACATGGTGAGGCAGGAAGGCAGGGCGAGCCGGCCCCACTCCCATCCCTGGGAGACTTGGCGGCATCTCTGAGCCCGCCAGGTGCAGTTCATCGTGGTCTCTTTGGGCCGGACGGAGGCGGCGCCAGAAGAGGCCGGGACCCCAGGGTTGAAATTGAATTGGGGCGGGGGCGATGCCTGCCTTCCTGAGTGTGCGGCACGTCTTGCTCGGGAGGCTGGGACGGTCAGTCTGTTTCCCCGGGCCCTTTTAGTGACCGGTGCGGCGTACGGGACTGCGTGCCCAGAAAGGCAGGAGGCTCTCCCTCCTGGAAAGGGGCTTTGCGCCTCTGACCCCGCGGAGATCAGCGCCGGCACGCTGCGGGGTTGGTACCAGGGACTCGAGGCCATAGAGCTCCAGTGCGTAGCGCACAGATCACCCTAATTCTTGTGGAAGGAGGGCAGGTGAGCTGTGGGAGCAGAGTCCAAAGGGCCCAGGCCAGAGATGGGTGGGCAGAGGACCCACTCAGGATGCGGGAGCTCAGGTTTAAGTGTAGGGTGGGAGGGCCTGGGGGCACCTGGGCTCCTTGCTGTGCTTGTGGCGATGCCTGGGAGGTGAGAAGAACCCATTACTCACCCAACTCATACAGACAAGTGTAGTAACCCCCCGTGTCTTGTGAGTCTGTGTGTGGAAGATAACCATAGTTTCCTTAAATTTCTAGAAAAGTTTGGCCGGGTGCGGTGGTTCACACCTGTAATCCCAGCATTTTGAGAGGTCGAGGCGGGTGGATTACCTGAGGTCAGGAGATCGCGACCAGCCTGGCCAACATGGTGAAACCCCGTCTCTACTAAAAATACAAAAATTAGGCCAGGCGTAGTGACGTGAGCCTGTAATCCCAGCTACTCAGGAGGCCGAGGCAGGAGAATCGCTTGAGCCTGGGAGGTGGAGATTACAATGAGCCAAGATTTCACTACTGCGCTCCAGCCTGGGCAACAGAGTGAGACTGTGTCTCAAAACAAAAAACTAGCTGGGTGCGGTGGTGCGTGCCTGTAATCCCAGCTACTCAGGAGACTGAGGCAGGAGAATTTCTTGAGCCAGGGAGGCAGAGGTTGCAGTGAGCCAAGATTGCACCATTACACTTCAGCCTGGGCGACAGAGCAAGACCCTGTCTCAAAAAAAGTTTTACTAGGTCTCCTGTCTTTTACTACAGGATGCTTCTCTGCTGACTCGGGGCAATCAGTCTTTTTGGTGTCATAGGAGAATGTGTGTCGTTAGTAATCAGATGCTTTATTGAAAGTAATAGTCACATAGGAAGAAAAACGTTACCAGTTGCTATGGTTTGGATATGGCTTGTCCCCACCAAAACTCAGGCTGAAATTTGATCCCCAATGTGGCAGCATTGGAAAGTGGGGCCTACTGGGAGGTGTGTGGGTCCTGGGAGTGGAATCCTTAAGAATAGGTTAATTCCCTGCCTTGGAGGTGAGTTGGATTAGTGCCTGCCTGAGCTGGTTGTTAGGGTCCAACTTCCTCAGTTTTTCTTGTTTCACTTCTTGCCATGTGGTCTTTGTCCACACCTCTTCCCCACCTTTGCTTTCTACCATGAGTTGAAGCAGCATGAGACCCTCACCAGATGGACTGCCCAGTCTTGGACTTTCCAGCCACCAGAATGATGAGCCAAACACACCTCTTCCTTTATAAATTACCCAGCCTCAGATATTCTGTTGTAGCAGCACTGAAAAGAGTAAGACACCAGGCAACTCCACACAGATATCTAATATAACTCTGTTCTTCAGAGTCATCACCTTCAGGACCACAATGCCTGGTAGGGCCAGGACTCGCGCCCGAGGCAGAGCCCGCCGCAGGGAGAGCTACCAACAAGAGGCACCTGGGGGACCCGGAGCACCTGGATCAGCTACAGTGAGCCCTGTAACGTTCATTGTTTTCTTTCTGCAAGAGATACGTGCCTGTACTGAAAAGAACATAGAATTGGTGGTTGAGCCAAGCTAGTTCAGGTATAGTGCTAAGTGAGGACTAATAAAAGTTCGTAAGAAAAGTCAGGCTCTATAGATGGCAGCATGGGGAGGCTTTACTCGGATGTACTCTCTACCGCTTCCTTCTCACATTTTCACATGTGCAAGCAGACTGACTTTCAGCCAAAAGTGGATGCAAAGGTTTCTAGATCTCTTGGCTTCAGCCAGTGTCTCCTCTTTGGAAGTGACCCAGAATGAGCAACTTCCTGAATGTCCTGGCACAGCCTGAGTTAGAATTTCCAGTCGTGTTGAAAACTTGTTATGCCTGCTCTGTTTTGTCTTCTCTTACTGCATATCCACTTTGCATTCACACAATAGGATCCATAGTGGCACAGAAGGGCCCCACCTGACAACCTCCAGGGTGACCCTATACTGCATGGAAGCAGCATGACGCCCTCCAGGTCCACTTATTCTGCTGTGTGATTGTTGCTCCTCTCTCCTTCTCCTGAGCCCTCCAACCTCAATTCCTCCTCCTGGTCCTAATTCTCAGTTTTCAACATCGACTTCTGTGTCACTGAGACAAAGCATCCAGTGAGAGTGTCAGTGGCTCCCCGTCTTGTCTCCTCACTCATGAGCCATAGTCCAACCCCTCACTGGAGATCCTAGGGCACCATCTTTGTTCCTACCTAAAGCAAATCTCTCTACTTAGCCCCTTAGCCAGTCCTCTGTCTAGGGCATGTCTCCTGCAACTTTCCTTTCTGTCTCCCAAGTCAGCAGGTGTGTTCTCCTAAATCACTCCCATTGTCTACAGACTCACTGAGTTCACTCCCATTCATCAGGAAACTTTCCCTGGGCCCTTCCACTCTGCCAGATTCACAGGGCAGCTCTCCTCAGACTTGCCCCTTCACATTTCCTTGGCACATTTGCGACCTCTTTTCTCCTGATCAACTCCCTCCGCTTGGCGTTTAGGTTACCTCCTTCATCACTGACCGCCCGTACTTGCTCTCCTTTGCAGAGTTCTCCTCTATGGCCTCTTGATATTGCCAAGACCCAGCCCTTGAGCCACATCTTTTTTCTCCATATTCTCACTCCCTTGGTGAAGTTATCCAGTGTCCAAATGCTATCTGGTGTGTGGACAGATCCCCATATTTATCTCCTTGGCCAGAACCTCTCCTGCACCACCCAGCACCCCCACGGGTGTCCACGGACACCTCACACTCCCAACCCGCCCTATCATGCCATATCCACCTCATCAGAAGGACTTCCATTCTTCTGTTTGCTCAGGCCAAAAGTCTATGGTTTCATCCTATCTCCATGACCTCAAGCCCTTCTCAAAAACAACCACAGGGTTTTTCTCTCCAATTTTTTTTTTTTTTTTTTAAAGACAGAGTTTCATTCTTGTTGCCCAGGCTGGAGTGCAATGGTGTTATCTCAGCTCACTGCAACCTCTTGCCTCCCGGGTTCAAGTGATTCTCCTGCCTCAGCCTCCCGAGTAGCTGGGATTACAGGCATGCACCACCAGGCCCAGCTAATTTTGTATTTTTAGTAGAGATGGGGGTTTCTCCATGTTGCCAGGCTGGTCTCGAACTCCCGACCTCAGGTGATCCGCCCACCTCAGCCTCCCAAAGTGCTGGGATTATAGGCATGAACCACCGCAGCTGGCCTCTGTCACAGCTCTCATTTTATCAGTCAGAAGCAATTTCCTTAAAATGACCTTCCCTTCATCTCACTGACGTCTCCCTCCCTTTCCTTCTTCCAGCCATACCAGCCGCCTCATTCTTCCTTGAACGTTCCCAGCTGCAGAACTCTGCTCTTTTTCCTTCACCTCTGGCTTGGGTAACTTTGCTAATTCACTCAGCACTTCCAAGTCTTGGGTTCAAAGTCACTTTCTCACTGAGGCCCTCCTTTGCCCTCATCAGCTAGTGAAACCTGCCCCTTCACACCCCACCTTCCCAATAATTTTTCTCCTCGGTTTGTTTTGTTCTCTTTTTTTGTTTCCTTAGCAATTACCACACAAGGTACTATGTATGTTGCTTATTAGAACTTAGTTTCTGTCACTGGAATGTGAGCTTTGCAGAGGAAGTTCCTTTGCCTTGTGCCCTGAGAGTGCCATTTGGAGGGAGAATGAACATAGTGGGGTACTGTTCATTATTTCTATTTCCAAAAACATGCAGATCCAGGAGCCCACTCAGTTGCAGCGGACACCCAGGCCACTGCGGGAGGAAGTCCCAGTGGTTAGACCTCTGCAGCCAAGAGGAGCAGGAGGAGCAGCACAGTCTCAAGGTGAAAGGAGGCAAGGAGGACATGAGGGGCAGGGGATGCTTCATGTGTGAAGGGCCATCACAGCAGTAGAAGGTTCTAGACAGAGCCTCAGGACCCCTGTGAGGTTTGGTGGGATGGGAAGTGTGTGCAGCTTGCAACTGTCTCTCTTCGTGCAGTGAATTATCTGATGGTGTTTTCTTCACCTGTGTCTTGTGGAAGAGAAATGGAAGTCACTGTTTATTGGCCAGATCAACATAATTGCTTTTCAAATTTAGACGACACATTTGCAGATGAGAACTCTAAATTAACTTAATGGAATCCTAAGAACACCATTTTCTTGCCTTTTTAAATTGTGGCATTAACAGGTTGAACCTGTTACCTACATTGCAGGCTGACAGGTTATCCTCATTTATACAAGCGCTCATGCACACAGGCTCAGATATTGTCATTTGCTAAGGATTTGGCTAATGTGATTCAACTTTAGTCTGGATTCTCCACTTTGCTTTCTTTTTTTTTTTTTGAGACGGAGTCTCGCTCTGTCACCCAGGCTGGAGTGCAGTGGCCGGATCTCAGCTCACTGCAAGCTCCGCCTCCCAGGTTTACCCCTTTCTCCTGCCTCAGCCTCCCGAGTAGCTGGGACTACAGGCACTCACCATATCGCCCAGCTAGTTTTTTGCATTTTTTAGTAGAGACGGGGTTTCACCGTGTTAGCCCGCCCATCTCGGCCTCCCAAAGTGCTGGGATTACAGGCTTGAGCCACCGCGCCCGGCCTCCACTTTGCTTTCCATAGCAAAATAGCTTGTGATGAGTCAAAACTTGAAACACTAAAAAATTATATTATAGATAAATATTAAACCAAAACAAAATCCAGAACCTATAAAATGAGCTTATATATTTGAATACATAAAATTAAAACACAGGTTTAATAATCAGATCCCATCTGAAGGGTTATTATTAAATAGTATGTATAAATTACATGGACTGGGCGTGGTGGCTCACACCAGCACTTTGGGCGGCCCAGGTGGGTGGATCACTTGAGGCCAGAAGTTTGAGACCAGCCTGGCCAACAGACAAAATCCCATCTCGACTAAAAATAGACAAGTTAGCCAGGCATGGTGGCATGTGCCTGTAGTCCCAACTACTCAGGAGACTGAGGCAGGAGAATCGCTTGAACCCAGGAGGCAGAGGTTCCAGTGAGCTGAGATGGTGCCACTGCACTCCAGCCTGGGTGACAGAGTGAGATTCCGTCTCAAAAAATAGAAGTACATGGTTTGTAGTG
This sequence comes from Theropithecus gelada, assembly GCF_003255815.1. Taxonomy (NCBI): domain Eukaryota; kingdom Metazoa; phylum Chordata; class Mammalia; order Primates; family Cercopithecidae; genus Theropithecus; species Theropithecus gelada. Next base: position 25,180,063 of record NC_037678.1, on the reverse strand, counting down.
AGTGCCAAGGTGCCAAGCTAGGATAACCTGTTTTCTTCTGCTGACATTTTAATATGATGAATTTGATTGCTGGATGTGTCAGGAACTAGTTGGGAGTTTGATAAAATGGTTTCAAATTTTATGTGTAAAATGTAGTTAGTCTGTCATAGAAATGGAGACACTTTGTAAGATCATCATAAACTAAAAAATAGCCTCCAGAAGTAAAATTTTGAGGAAAACCATTGTTGTAACCCAAGGCACAGATGTCCTGGCCATTCAGGGGTACAGGATTTACAACAATGTGTGCATATTCCTTCAGGATGCCTCTCTTGTCACTGAAAGACTGCGTTGTGCTGTCATTTAAATGTTAACTTTGTAGAATACCTACATCAATATGAACCTTAGAATGGAAGTTAATAGTGTGATCCTTTCCTAGTTGCTCTTAATAGAAAGGATAGATCAGTTTTGTGTTAAAAGCCAGTTTTATAGATTTTTTAAATGATTGGCTTATTTGGCATTTTATGATGCCCACTAGGGGGCAGTGTAGTGCCAGGAGCTAGGCTTAGAGACAGAGTCAGAACCAAGGTTTCTAGAATCTTGTACCATGAACAAATACACAAAGAAATGGGGCAAATATGTAGCAGGAATCAATAAAGAGCTGAGGCAACCACGGATGTGAACTGGGGACTCCTTGGGAAAGGTTTCTGGGTAAGATTACGCTTTTGTGGCAACACATCACCGAAATGTGTTTTGGAACCTTGGGTGGCATCTTTTTAACCTCCAACAAACTTATACTGGATGTTAATACTGTCTTTTCTATTCTTCCCTTTTTATTGTTTAAACTTCTGGCATTTACATTTACGCAGGAGCGAAGGAACCTGGACCTGAGGCTGGGTCGCATCCAGCGCCCCTGCAGGAGAGGAGGATCGGTGGAGTTTTTCAGGACCTGGTGGTGAACACCAGGCGATATATGATGCATGTTAAAGACTCAAAAACAGGTATGTTGGCCTAGAACTCAATGTTTATGGAGCTGTTGGTTTTTAACTTTTTTTTTTTTTTTTTCCATTGAGAGACAAGGTCCTGCTGTGTCGCCCAGGCTCGAGTACAGTGATGTTCACTTCAGCCTTGAACTCCTGGGCTCAGCTGTTCCTCCCACTTCGAGTAGCTGGGACTACAGGTGGGCACCACCATGCCCAAATAGACGTATATATATTTTTTTAATTTTGCAGAGACAGGGTCTTGCTGGTCTAGAACTACTGGCCCAAGCCATCCTCTCACCTGGGCCTTCCAAACTGCTGAGATTACAGGATTGAGCCACCACACCTGGCCCATTTTAAACTTTTGAAAAAAGCTTTGTTTAATAAATTCTGCATGGGCTAACATGGTGAAACCCCGTCTCCACTAAAAAATACAAAAAACTAGCCGGGCGAGGTGGCGGGCGCCTGTAGTCCCAGCTACTCGGGAGGCTGAGGCAGGAGAATGGCATAAACCCGGGAGGCGGAGCTTGCAGTGAGCCGAGATTGTGCCACTGCACTCCAGCCTGGGCGACAGAGCGAGACTCCATCTCAAAAAAAAAAAAAAAAAAAAAAAAAAAATTCTGGAAAGCTTTCTGTCATCACTGTAAGTGGAGGTGCCTCCTACCTGGCCCAGGCTGGTCTGGAACTCCTGGCCCAAACCATCCTCCCACCTGGGCCTCCCAGAGGGCTAGGATTATAGGTGTAAGCCACCATGCCCTGGCCTGTGCTGAGACCTTTTTTAAAATTACATAAGGTGGCACTTTTTCTCCTTTTGTAAACCACGAATGTTCTAATTTTTTATCTATTGTTCAATATATTAAACTTCCTAAATGTATGCTTGCATAAGGGCTTACTGAAATTGATAGGCATTCTGGACATCAGGTGCATTACAAATGTTATTTATTTCCTTGTCTGACCTAACTTTGGCTTTTTTTTTTTTTTTTTTTTTTGAGATGAGTTTAGCTCTTCTTGCCCAGGCTGGATGACAGTGGTGTGATCTCAGCTCACTATAGCCTCTGCCTCTTGGGTTCAGTGATTCTCCTGCCTCAGCCTCCCAAGAAGCTTGGATTATAGGCACCCGCCACTGTGCCCAGCTAATTTTTTGTATTTTTAATAGAGACAGGGTCACCATGTTGGCCAGACTGGTCTGGAACTCCTGATCTCAGGTGATCCCCCTGCCTCGGCCTCTGAGTGTCGGGATTATAGGCGTGAGCCACTGTGCCCAGCCCTAACTTTGGCTTTTAATATTGTAGTGTCCAAACTGTTTGTTTGGGCCCAATCAGTCTGTTTCTTTATAGTCACATGACTCAATTTTTCAGGTTCAGAGGGTACAGTGGTACAGCTACTCGCCAACCACTTCCGAGTGATTTCTCGTCCTCAGTGGGTTGCATATAAATACAACGTTGACTACAGACCAGATATAGAAGATGGAAATCTCCGTACAATTTTACTTGATCAACATAGAAGGAAATTTGGAGAGTGCCATATATTTGATGGAAACTCTTTATTATTATCTCGGCCACTAAAAGAGCGGGTTAAGTAATGTTATTTCACATTTTCCTGTGTTCTTTCTCTTGTTTTTACTTTATTATAATAAAATACCTATTTTTGTGCAGTTGTTTGTTGAGACGCCCCAAAGATCTCTTGCCCATATGACTTGTAGTAAAACCTACGTGCCATGTTTGGTTATCACTGATATTCGATAATGCCTCTGATTTTAATGCTTAAATGAAATTTAATAGCACAACGTGGCTCACAAATGCTGACAAAGTTTTAGATACTTTTTTTTTTTTTAATTTGTTTCCTTCGAAACTTCAGCCCCCCACTCCTAGCAGAAAAAAAAATTAGAGAACTTATTTTCTTCTATAAATTTCTATATTAACTGAACAATTAAATTTCAGGAGCTTAAGTAAAATATTTCAACTTAAGTGTTTAATTCCAACTCTTCACTCTTGCGACTCATGTTTTCTACATGCACGTACTTCTGTGGGAAAGACTGCTCCATCACGATGGTGTGTTGGATAGCCAGGTGACATGGTGATTTGCCGTGCAGTGAAGCTGAGTTTTTTGGAAGAATATCTGGACTTTTTGTTTTTAATCTCAGAGAGTGGAATGGTTGAGCATGACCAAAGACAAAAAATTTGTGAAGATTACAGTTGAGTTTTCCAAAGAAATCAGGCCCACGTCGCCAGATTGCCTACGCTATTACAACATTCTCTTTAGAAGGTATGTGACCGGGGTTGAGTTTCTTTGCTATTCATTCGGTTGTTTCACTGTGTAGTGGTGTGGAACACGGCCATTTGCTTCCAGCACTTTGTGTTCTTCATAGTCCTCGTGTATTAAGAGAGTGAAGGGTCTTGGAGACGAAATGATACTTGAGGCTCAACTAGCATATGCAAGTTCATGGCTTATCCTCAATGTTCTCCTCCTGGCCTATCCCTGCTCTTTGTCTCATACCTGCCTAGAAAGAGTAATAGACATCAGCTATGCACATCTGTGTATGTCTCTGTAGGATATACATGTTTTATTCTGTGGTCACTACGATGACTAAATATTGAAAGGTAAAATTTGAAAGGCAGAGTTTGAGGCCGGGCATGGTGGCTCACGCCTGTAATCCTAGCACTTTGGGAGGCTGAGGCGGGTGGATCATTTGAGGTCAGGAGTCCCAGACCAGCCTGGCCAATATGGTGAAACCCTGCCGCTACTAAAAATACAAAAATTAGCCAGGCATGGTGGCGGGTGCTTCCGAGAGGAAGCTACTCGGGAGGCTGAGGCAGGAGGATCACTTGGTCCCAGGAGGTGGAGGTTGCAGTGAGCAGAGATTGTGCCACTGCACTCCAGCCTGGGTGACAGAGCAAGACTCTGTCTCAAAAAAAAAGGCACAGTTTGAAAAAGAGGCCTTAGTTCAGTTTTGAGAATGAAGAACATTTTGATAACCTTTCTATAATATTGTGTTTATAAGGAGACAGAACAATTGAGGTTAAATGAACCTTAATATCCGCCTCATAATGTAACTTAGTTATCAGGTACTTTGTGTTCATTGATAATATAAACAGTCACGGGCAGATTTTTTTCTTTCCCTTATGTGTCTTACCAAATGCTTAATGATGTACCTGCTACTTTCAACAAAATCTATTCTTCCCATTTCTAGAACTTTCAAGCTGCTGGATTTTGAGCAAGTTGGTCGCAACTATTATACCAAAAAGAAGGCAATTCAGTTGTACCGTCATGGGTTTGTATAAAGTAGAAAATTTAATATTCTGCAGACTTCAGCATAGGATTTTTTGAGAAAGTTACTCATTTCACATCTGAAGTGGTATGCCTTAAAAGTGATGGCCTTTTAAATAATATTCACTAACCATGAACAATTTAGTATAATGTCAACTCAAAGTAAGGGCCACTTTAAAAATCTTAGCATCTATAAATATAAACCTTGAGGTATTCAGTTGTTGCGTATACATTGTTAAGCCTAAACAATCATCCAAAATGGGTAATTTGTCTTTGAAAATATCTTCAACCATAGCAACTATATCTCTGTATATTACTCATGGGTATATGTGTATATTACATGTAAGTTATGTTACAGATAAATACGGATGTAATACTTTAAGCCTGTGGGTGATAAAAAATAGTTTAACAAAAATGGTATAAATAGCACATCCAATAAATGTTTATCTGAAAGTCCTTCAAAAGACTAAGAACAAATACTTAAAACTGACTCTTAAGTACCAATTTTTTGACCCAGAGCTTAGGCCCAGAAGCCCTTGACTTTATGTGAAGAGCTCGGACTTAATACTCTCATGTAATTTATTCTAGTACCAGTTTGGAAATCTGGCTTGGTTATGTGACTTCTATTCTTCAATACGAAAACGGCATTACCCTCTGTGCCGATGTGAGCCACAAACTGCTCCGAATAGAAACTGCTTATGATTTCATAAAGAGAACATCTGCCGAGGCCCAGACAGGAAACATCCGAGAGGAAGTAACTAATAAATTAATTGGATCAATTGTTCTGACAAAGTAAGTCTGTCTTTTAAAAACCTATCCAATCACTTTAACTCCCCCCCACCCCCTCCCAAGAGATGGTCCTATAGTTTTCTGATCACTCAATGTTGAAGTTCAGGAGTAGAAATGGCAAGAACAACTGGTCACGTCTCTCCTCTGGTTATACAACTTGGGAGAAGAATGTGTCAATTGTAGACCTCACTCTCTTGTAATCCCTAATGCCAGTCCATTTGTTCTGAACCCTACCTTGCACATAACACTAAGCTGTTTCTGAATTTCTTTCCTTTTCCTCTTTGTTGTAGGCATTTAGCTAGTTTAAAAACCGGTGCTTAGTTATAATCCATCAGCCATTTCCCATTTGAAGGAAGTTTTAAAATCTTTCTACAACAGAAATCTTAAATTGATGAGAGAATGGATTTAAAGAACCAGTTAGTTAGCCAACACAATCTTACATGGACGCAATTGGAGGACTCGCACTTCTCAATTTTAAAACTTACCAGAAAGCTCTAGTAATCAAGACAGTGTGATGTTGACCTAATGATAGACGGAGACCAATGAAATAAAGTCCAGAAGGTTAACCCTCCACTTAGTTGACTTCTGACAAGTATGTCAATGCAATTCAAAAGGGGAAAGAATAATCTTTTCAATCATGTTGCTGGGACAACTGAATATCCACCTGCTTCTTCCTCATGCAGTTCACACAATTCCAATTTAATTCAAAAACCAACTCAGATCTAGATTTAAGAACTAAAAGCACAACATTCTTAGAAAATATAGGACTGAATCTTTTTGACTTTGAGCTAGGCAAAAACTTAGATAAGCCACTCAAAGCAGAAGTGATAACAAAAGAAACATAGATACACTGGATTTCACCAAATTAAAAACTTAAACTATACTATCAAAATTGTGAAAACACAACTGGAAAAAGTGGGGAAAATGTTTGCAAATCACATAAGTAACCTGTATCTAGAATATACAAACAATACTTAATCGAGAGACAACATACTTTTTTAAATGGACAAAATATTTGATTAGATACTTCTCCAGATATATTTCTTTAAACAAAATGTGCAAGTGGCCAATGCATGAAGGTGTTCAACATCAGTAGCCATCATGGAAATGCAAGTGAAAACCACAATGAGATATCATTTCATACCCACTATGATGGTTAAAATTAGACAGATGTTGACAAGTGTTGGCAAGGATGTGGAAAGATCAGAAGCAACCCTAGTATGCTGCTTGTAATAACATTAAATGGTATGGCTTCTTTGGAAAACAGTCTGGCACTTTCTTAAAATGCTAAAGATGTGCATTACTGAAGTGGCCTTGTTTGAGGAAATTTACTAGGTTTGTTGTCTCACACTAAGGAAAGCAAAGATGCAGATGCAGGAGGTGTGGGTTTAGGAGCAGAAAGCTGAGTAGGTTAAAAAAGAGAAAATCCCCCCCTTGCAGGGGGAGGGGCATTCCAAATGGGTCTCCCCCTTTGCAGAGGGATGAGGTTGGTTTCATAGAGGGGCTTGAGGAGGTGGTGTCTGATTTACGTAGGGCCCAGAGGATTGGCTGGACCAGGTGTGCTATTTACATAGCCTGCAAAGAGGCTGGCTATCCCACTATAATCTTTAATGTGGATGTGGTCTCCACCTGGCCGGCACCATAACACCTGCGCACGTGGCAACAAGGAGAAGGGAAGAGAACCTCCACGTTGGATATACTGGCTTGTGGCATAACTGCTGACATTCAACTATGCAAGCTTCCAGCTTGCTTACCTATGCTTGCAGCTTGATTTTTCAGGCTGCGTTTTGTTAGAAAATAAATGGTTTGGGGGCTGCTTTCTTAAGAGAAAATTCCACCAAGAACTTTTACTAACCACCTAAATTCCTTATTAACTCCTATATCATCACCATATGAACCAGTAATTTTATTCCTACTTAAATACACAAGAGAAATGAGAACATGTTTACTAAAATTGGCACACAAATGTTCGTAACCTTGTAACCAAAAGTACATAACCATAATGTCTAGCTGGTGAATGGATAAACAAAAGGTGGGTATCATACAATAGAATACTATTTGGAAATGAAAAGGAATTAAGTGCTAAGACTTCAGCATGGACGAACCTTAAACATGATGCTAAGTGAAAGAAGCCAGTCGGGAAAGAACACCCGTTGTATGACTCAGTTTAAATGAAATGAATGAGCAAATGTGTTGAGACAGGAAGTAGACTAGTAGTTGCCTGAAGGCTGGTGGATTAGGCTAAAATGGGAAGTGACTGCTTATGTTTCTTCTTTGTCTTAATTGCACAACTCTGGCTATAGAAAAAAACAGGTGATCGTATGCTCAGGTGGGTGAGTTGTACAGTATGTGAATTACATCATAGTAAATCTAATATATCCTGTAATTCCTTGAAGGATTAAAAATGTCTTATTTTCGGCCAGGCGTGGTGGCTCAAGCCTGTAATCACAGCACTTTGGGAGGCCGAGACGGGTGGATCACGAGGTCAGGAGATCGAGACCATCCTGGCTAACACGGTGAAACCCCGTCTCTACTAAAAAATACAAAAAACTAGCCGGGCGCGGTGGCGGGCGTCTGTAGTCCCAGCTACTCGGGAGGCTGAGGCAGGAGAATGGCGTGAACCCGGGAGGCGGAGCTTGCAGTGAGCTGAGATCCGGCCACTGCACTCCAGCCTGGGCGGCAGAGTGAGACTCTGTCTCAAAAAAAAAAAAAATTAGCCGGGCGTGGTGGCGGGCGCCTGTAGTCCCAGCTACTCAGGAGGCTGAGGCAGGAGAATGGCGTGAACCCGGGAGGCGGAGCTTGTAGTGATCCGAGATCATGCCACTGTGCTGCAGCCTGGGCGACAGAGTGAGACTCTGTCTCAAAAAAACAAAAGTCTTATATCCTGTGTGGATGGTTCCATGTAATGAATAAGTTGGAAATGATACCATATTGTAATTATTCCACAGATACAACAACAAAACCTACAGAGTGGATGATATTGATTGGAAGCAGAATCCTGAAGACACATTTAACAGATCAGATGGCAGCAAAATCACCTATATAGACTACTACAGGCAGGTCTGAAACTGTATTTCTTTAAGTATATTTAAATTGTAAACCTTCATGTATTTCAGTTTGTCTTATTTAGATACTTGAACATATTTGTCATATAAACATACGTATTTTCCTTTTAGAGGATTATAGCTTGACTGATCTATTATCCACGCATCCAAGTGCCTTGTATAGAGGATAATGTCACATAACTGGAATGGTGCCAGTGTGACCCCTTCTTTCCCTTCTTCCAGTCTTAAAAGTGGCTACTATCATACTCTTTATTTTTTATTTTTTGAGTTGTAGTCTCGTTCCGTCTCCCAGGCTGGAGGGCAGTGGCATGATCTCTGCTCACTGCCGCCTCCACCTCCCAGGTTCAAGCAATTTTCCTGCCTCAGCCTCCCAAGTAGCTGGGACTACAGGCGCCTGCCACCACACCCGGCTAATTTTTGTATTTTTAGTAGAGATGGGGTTTCACCATATCAGTCAGACTGGCCTTGAACTCCTGACCTCAGGTGATCCATCTGCCTCGGCCTCCCAAATTGGGTGAAATGAAGAGTAATGCAAAAAAGAACTGAGTCTCAGTAATGACTACGATTGCTGTTCCCTTTCCAGACTGCTCATTCTTTCTATATTGAGAGAATAGGAAACACCAAGCATGTAAGGTGCTTGGCACATAGTAAGCTCCGTATTATGTCTAGCTAATTAATATTCTGGACACTTGCTCATGGCATTTGTGGGTACACAACATGAACCTGTCCTGCTGATTCCTCAGTTGTGCTACATGACAGGTACTGATGGCTTACAGCCCTTCTTTAAACTGTCCTCTTGACAGTTTTCAGTATGCTTTGGGAATTTTCAAGGCAAGCCTGGTGAGAACTACAGATCCTGTCTCACCCACTCTCATATACAATGTTAGAGTAGCTTGACGATTCCAGTGTCATGTTTCATGGGAGCCCTGTCTTTGGCCAAGTATACTCACAAGAAAAGATCCCTGGCGTATCAAAGGTAAGAGAATTTTGAGAGTATTCATAGTACATTATTAAACTTAGAGAAGCTATATCACCAGCACGCCTGTGGCCCTTCATTTGTAGTCTCACATATATACTTGTGAACCTGTGTGTGTGTGATGTTTCTGAGGTTTCACTGGTGGTCATGCTGGTCTCTTGTTTGTTGAGCAGCAACATAAAGAAATTGTCACTGTGAAGAAACAGCCACTTTTGGTCAGCCAGGGCAGATGGAAAAAGGGCCTAACGGGTACACAACGTGAGCCTATCCTGCTGATTCCTCAGCTGTGCTCCATGACAGGTACTGATGGCTTACAGCCCCTCTTTAAAGTCAGGTATAACTATGACTTAGTGCAGGCTTTTCAGGGAATTCAAAGTGTGTCTCCTTGGTAAGGTAGTAGGTTCCTCCAGCTATTATAATTTAGTCCTCACACAAATTCATGCTTGTTCAGATGTATCTTTTGGATTTTTTTTAAAGGTCTAACAGATGAAATACGTAAAGATTATAGCACTATGAAAGAATTGGCTAAACATACAAGACTGAGTCCAAGAAGAAGGCATCACACATTAAAAGAATTCATCAATACTATACAAGAGTAAGTGCTGCTTTTCTGGCTGAGTGTTTGTGTGTGCATGTGCCATAGTGTTGCAATGAAGCTGATGGCATCTCAACCCTGGCATCTCAGTTTCTTCTATTAGCAAGTGACAATGGGAGGAATTTTGTTGTTGTTGGGACACGACTCTAGCTTTTCTGTCATTGCAGTTAGGAGGCTAGGCCGGGAAGAATGAAATCGAAAGGCTCTATGTACCTTTATGAACATGAGAGCAAAAACTAGATGTCAGAGTTTCACGGAAGGTACTGCCGCATCTCAGTGCTGCGGACAGGTGATCGTGAACCTTGGAATAGAAGGAAATTGCTTGCACAAATGGCTAACTGCTTTTGGTTACCTTACTTGGTTTGATCATCTTGGCGATATTTTAATTTTCAGTAATAAAAAAGTACGAGACTTACTTCAACTCTGGGATTTGAAATTTGATACCAACTTTTTGTCCGTCTCAGGAAGAGTTTTGAAAAATGCAAACATCGTGCAAGGCAGAAGAATGGTAAGACAGTTTCAAAATCATCATGTCATGGTTGGGTCAAATGAAGAGGAATGCAAAAAGGAACTGAGTCTCAGTAATGACTACGATTGCTGTTCCCTTTTTAGACTGCTCATATTTTCTATGTTGACAGAGTAAGAAACACTAAGAATGCATGTAAAGTGCTTGGCACATAGCTCTGTATTATGTCTATCTAATTAATATTCTGGACATTTGCTCATGGCATTTAGAAGATCCATTTTTCAAATATATCCTGAAGAGTCAAGTACCTAGAATCAAAGTAATTCACTAACCTATGTAAAAACAAAACAAAACAAAAACAAAAAAAAAAACTTTATTTAGATTTTGTTATCTTTCAGTTTTTGTGGGTACATAGTAGGTATGTATATGTATGGGTTATATGTGGTATTTTGATACAGGTATGCAGTACATAATCACATCAGGGTAAGTGGGATATTTGTCCCCCAAGCATTTGTCCTTCGTGTTACAAACAATCCAATTATATTCCTTTAGTTATTTTAAAACGCACAATTAAATTATTTTTGACTTTAGTCACCCTTTTGTACTAGCAGATACTAGGTCTTACTCATTTCTTCTATTTTTTGTACCCATTAACCATCGCCACGTTCCCCTCCAACCTCCCACTACCCTTCCCAGACTCTGTAACCATCCTACTCTATCTCCATGAGTTCAATTGTTTTGATTTTTTTTTTTTCTTTTTTTTGAGACAGAATCTCGCTCTGTCACCCTTGCTGGAGTGCAGTGGTGTGTTCTCAGCTCACTGCAAGCTCCGCCTCCCGGGTTCACGCCATTCTCCTGCCTTAGCCTCCCTAGAAGCTGGGACTACAGGCGCCCACCACCATGCCCGGCTAATTTTTTGTGTTTTTAGTAGAGACAGAGTTTCACCATGTTAGCCAGGATGGTCTTGATCTCCTGACCTCGTGATCCGCCCGCCTCGGCCTCCCTAAGTGCTGGGATTACAGGTGTGATCAATTCAAGCCATTTTAATTTTTTGATTTTTTTAGATCCCACAAATAAGTAAGAATATGCAAAGTTCATTTTTCTGTGCCTGGCTAATTCCATTTAACACAATGACCTCCAGTTCCAGCCTTGTTGCAAATGACAGGGTCTCACTGTTTTTTGTGGCTCAAGAGTACTCCATTGTGTATATGTATCACATTTTCCTTATCCATTTATCCGTTAGACATTTAGGTTGCTTCCAAATCTGGATTATTGTGAACAGTGCTGCAATAAACATGGAAGTACAGATATCTCTTCAATATCCTAATTTCCTTTATTTTGGCTATATGCCTAAGAGTAGGATTGCTGGATCACACGTTAGCTCTGTTTTTAGTGTTTTGAGGAACCTCCAAACTGTTCTCCACAGTGGTTATAGTAATTGACATTTCTACCAACTGTGTATGAGGGCTGCCTTTTCTCCACATCCTTACCAACATTTGTTATTGCGTGTCCTGCATAAAAGCCATTTTAACTGGGGCGAGATGATACCTCATTGTAGTTTTGATTTGCATTTCTCTGATCATTGATATCAGCACTTTTTAATATGCCTGTTTGCTATTTGTATGTCTTCAGAAATGTCTATTCAAATCTTTTGTCCATTCTTCATTGCATTATTTTTCCCCTATAAGTCATTTGCTTTTCTTAGATTTTGGTTATTAATCCCTTGTCAGACAGGCAGTTTGCAAATATTTTCTCCCATTCTGGGATTTGTCTCTTTACGTTGTTTCCTTTGCTACATAGAAGCTTTTTAACAATGTGATCGCATGTATCCGTTTTTGCTTTAGTTGCCTGTGCTTGTGCGGTATTGCTCAAGAAATCTTTGCTCACTCTAATGTCCTGGAGAGTTTCCCCAATGTTTTCTTGTAGTGGTTTCATAGTTTGAGGTCTTGGATTTATGTCTTCAAGCCATTTTAATTTTTTTAATATATGGTGAGAGATAGGGATCTAGTTTCATTCTTCTGCATATGGATATACAGAAGAGACTGTCCTTTCCCCAGTGTATGTTCTTAGCTCCTTTGTCGAAAATGAGTTCACATTAGATGTATGGATTTATTTTTGGGTTCTCTATTTCTGATCCACTGGTCTATATGTCTGTTTTTATGCCAGTACCAGGCCATTTTGGTTACTATAGCTCTGTAGTATAATTTGAAGTCAGGTAATGTGATTCTTCCAGTTTTGTTCTTTTTGCTTAGGATAGCTTATGCAATTCTGGGTTTTTTGGTTTTAAAGTAAGTTTTAGGATAGTTTTTTGTTTCTGTAAAGAATGTCCTTGGTATTTTGATAGGGATTGCTTTGGATAGTATGGTCATCTTAATGATATTGATTCTTCTAATTCATGAACATGGAATACCTTCATTTTTGTGTGTGGCCTCTTCAATTTCTTGCATCAGTGTTTTGTAGTTTTCATTGTAGAGCTCTTTCACTAATTTGGTTAGGTTAATTCCTAGGTATTTTATTTGTATCTATTGTAAATGGGATTCCTTTTCAGATTGTTCACTGTTAGCATGTAGGAATGCTACTGATTTTGTATGTTGATTTTTGTATCCTGCAACTTTACTAAATTTATCAGTTCTATGTGTGTGGTTTTTTTTTTTTTTTTTGAGTCTTTAGATTTTTCCAAATATAAGATCATATCTTTGCAATTTGAATTACCTTAATCTTTTGTCTGATGGCTCTAGGACTTCAGTACTATGTTGAATAACAATGGTGACGGGGCATCCTTGTTGTGCTCCAGATCTTGGAGAAAAGGCTTTCAGTTTTTTCCCATTCAGTATGATACTAGCTGCGGGTCTGATGTATATGGCTTTCATTATATTGAAATATGTTCATTCTATACCCAGTTTTTGAGAGTTTTTAATCATGAAGGGATATTGAATTTTAATAAATGTTGCTCAGCATAGGTTGAAATGATCATATGAGTTTGTCCTTCATTCTGTGGATGTATTGCATTGATTTGCCTACATAGAACCATCCTTGAATCCCTGGGATAAATCCCACTTGGTCATGATGAACTTTTTTAGTGTGTTAGTAAATTTGGTTTGCTAGTATTTTGTTGAGGATTTTTTGTATCTGTGTTCATCAGGGCTATTGGCCTGTAGTTTTCTTTTTTTGATGTGTCTTTGGTTTTAGTAATACTTCATGAAATGACGTGGAAGCATTCCCTCCTCTATTTTTCAGCATAGGAGTAGGATTGGTATTAGTTCTTTAAATGTTCTGCAGAATTCAGCAGTGAAGCCATCAGGTCCTGGGCTTTTCTTTGGGAGACTTATTACGTCTTTGATGTTATTACTTGTTATTGGTCTGTTCAGGTTTTGAATTTCTTCATGGTTTGACCTTGGTAGGTTGTGTATGTCTAGGAATTTTTCCATTTCTTCTAGATTTTCCAATTTACTGACATACAGTTGCTCATAGTAGCCAGGAGTGATCCTTTACATTTCTGCAATATTGGTTGTAATGTCTCCCTTTTCTTTTCCTTTTTTTTTTTTTTTTTTTTTTGAGACTGAGTCTCACTCTGTTGCCCAGTCTGGAGTGTAGTGGGGGTGATTCTGGCTCACAGCAGCCTCCACCTCCCTGGTTCAAGCAATTCTTGTGCGTCAGTCTTCTGAGTCCCAGCACCTGGGATTTTGCCATGTTGGCCAGGTTGGTCTTGAACTCATGACCTCAAGTAATCTGCCTGTCTCAGCCTCCCAAAGTGCTGGGATTACATGTGTGAGACACCACATCTGGCCTTGCATTTCTAATTCTTTAAGATGCATCATTGGGTGGTTTGAAGTTTTGCTCTTTTGATGTAGGCACTTATAGCTATAAACTTCCCTCTTAGTACTGCTTTCACTGTATTCCATAGGTTTTGGTATGTCATGGTTTCATTATCATTTGTTTCAAGAAAAGTCAATTTCCTTATGACCCATGACCGGTGGTCATTCAGGAGCATATCGTTTAGTTTTCATGTGTTTGTATAGTTTCCAAAATGCCTCTTGTTTTTTATTTCTAGTTTTATTTCATTGTGATCAGAGAAGATGCTTTACGTTTGTCTTTTGAATGTTTTAAGACTTCTTTTGTAACCTAATATATGGTCTATCTTTGAATGATCCATGTACTGAGGAAAAGAATGTTCATCATGCAGCTGTTGGCTGAAACGTTCTGTAACTATGATGTCCCTCTAGTGTGTAGTGCAGATTAAGGTCAACGTTTCCTTTTTTTCTGTCTGAAAGATCTGTCCAGTGCTGAAAGTGGGGTGTTAAAGTCTCCAACTATTATCATATTGGGGCCTATCTCTCTTTAGCTCTAATACTTGTTTTATATATCTGGGTTCTCCAGGGTTGGGTGCGTATGTATTTACAATTGTCATATCCTCTTGCTGAATTGACCGTTTTATTGTTACATAGTGACCTTCTTTGTGTCATAGTTTTTGTCTTGAAATCTATTTTGTCTAAGTATAGCTATTCCTGTTTTTTCTTTTTTTGTGCTTTTTCATGCCTTTATTTTCAGTCTATGTGAGTCTTTATAGGTTAAGTGTTTTTTGCAGGCAGATCTTTTTTTTTAATTAATTCAGTCACTCTTTCAATTAGAGTTTAGTCCATGTACATTCAATGTTATTATTGAGAAGTAAGGATTTACTCCTGCCATTTTGTTATGTGTTTTCTGGTTTTATGGTCTCTTCTTCCTCCTTTCCTGCCTGCCTTTTAGTGAAGGTGATTTTCTCTAGCTTGATATAACTTGTTTGTTTTGTGTATCCATTGCATATTTTTGAAGTTCCCGTAAGGCTTGCAAATCCTGTCTTATAACCCCTTCTTTTAAGGTGCTGACAACACTGCTTGCATAAGCAAACAAGCAAAAAGAAAATGAATAAACTCTATTTTAAATTTGTCCTTTGCTTTTTAAAACATTTTTCTTTTTTTAAAAAATTTTATTTCAATAGGTTTTTGTGGAACAGGTAGTTACATGGATAAGTTCTAGTGGTATTTGTACTTTTGGTGCACCCATCACCTGAGCAGTATACACGGTACCCAACATGTAGTGTTTTATCCATTACCCCTCCCACCCTTCCCTGCAGTCCCCAAAGTCCATTGCATCATTCTTACGCCTTTGCATCCTCATAGTTTAGCTCCCACTTATGAGTGAGAAGATAACAATGTTTGATTTTCCATTCCTGAGTTACTTCATTTAGAATAATGGTCTCCAACTCCATCCAGATTGCTACAAGCGCTTTTTATGGCTGAGTAGTGTTCCATGGTGTGAATATACACCACATTTTCTTTATCTACTCATTAACTGGACATTTGGGATGGTTCTATATTTTTGTGATTGCAAACTGTGCTGCTATAAATTTGCATGTGCAAGTATCTTTTTCATATAATGACTTTCCCTCTGGGTAGATACCTAGTAGTGGGATTGCTAGGTCAAATGGCAGATCTTTTAGTCCTTTAAGAAATCTCTTCACTGTTTTCCAGAGTGTTTGTACTAGTTTACATTCCCACCAGCAGTATAAAAGTGTTGCCACATCCATGTCAACATCTCTTTTGATTTTTTTTTATTGCCATTGTTGGAGGAGTAAGGCGGTATTGCACTGTGGTTTTAATTTGCATTTCCCTGGTCATTAGAACATTTGTTCATGTTTGTTGGCCATTTGTGTATCTTTTGAGAATTATCTATTCATGTCCTTGCTCATTTTTTGATGGGATTATTTTCTTGCTGATTTGAGTTCCTTGTAGATTCTGGATATCAGTCCTTTGTCATATGCATAGTTTGGGAATATTTTCTCCCATTCTGTAGGTTGTCTGTTTGCTGATTATTTCTTTTGCTGTGCATAAGTGTTTTAGTTTAAGTCCCATCGATTTATCTTTGTGTTGCATTTGGTTTTGGGTTCTTGGTCATAAAGTCTTTGTATAAGCCAATGTCTAGGAGAGTTTTTCTGATGCTATCTTCTAGAATTCTTATGGCTTCAGGTCTTAGATTTAAGTCTTTGATCCATCTTGAGTTAATGTTTGCATAAGGTGAGAGATGAGATCCAGTTTCTTTCTGCTACATGTGGCTTGCCAATTATCCCAGCACCATTTGTTGAATAGGCTGTCCTTTCCCCACTTTGTTTTTGTTTGCTTTGTCAAAGACCGGTTAGCTACTAGTAGTTAGCTTTATTTCTGAGTTCTCTATTCTGTTCCATTGGTCTATGTGTCTATTTTTATAGCAGTACCATGTTGTTTGGGTGACTATAGCCTTGTAGTATAGTTTGAAGTCAAGTAATGTGATGCCTCCAGATTTGTTATTGCTTAGTCTTCCTTTGGCTATGCAGGCTCTTTTTTGGTTCCATATGAATTTTAGGATTTTTTTTCTAGTTCTATGAAGAATGATGATGGTATTTTGATGGGAATTGCACTGAATTTGTAGATTGTTTTTGGCAGTATGGTCATTTTCACAATATTGATTCTACCCATCCATGAGCATGGGATATGTTTTCATTTGTGTCACCTATGATTTCTTTCAGCAGTGTGTTATAGTTTTCCTTATAAAGAGGTCTTTCACCTCCTTGGTTAGGTATATTCCTTTTTTTTTTTTTTTTTTTTTTTTTTTTGGCAGCTATTGTAAAAGGGGTGGAATTCTTGATTTGATTCTCAGCTTGGTTGCTGTTGATGTATAGCAGTATTACTGATTTGTGTACATTAATTTCGTATCCCGAAAGTTCACTGAATTAACTTCTCAGATCTAGGAGCTTTGTTGGATGAGTCTTTAGGGTTTTCTAGGTATACAGTCATAACATCAGCAAACAGTGACAGGTTGACGTCCTCTTTGCTAATTTGGATGTCCTTTATTTCTTTCTCCTGTCTGATTGCTTTGGCTAGGACTTCCAGTACTATGTTTCATAGAAGTGGTGAAAGGGGGCATCAGTGTCTTGTTCCAGTTCTTGTGGGGGAGTGCTTTCAACTTTTCTTTTTTTTTTTTTTGAGACGGAGTCTCGCTCTGTCACCCAGGCTGGAGTGCAGTGGCCGGATCTCAGCTCACTGCAAGCTCCGCCTCCTGGGTTCATGCCATTCTCCTGCCTCAGCCTCCTGAGTAGCTGGGACTACAGGCGCCCGCCACCTCGCCCGGCTAGTTTTTTGTATTTTTTTAGTGGAGACGGGGTTTCACCATGTTAGCCAGGATGGTCTCGATCTCCCGACCTCGTGATCCGCCCGTCTCGGCCTCCCAAAGTGCTGGGATTACAGGCTTGAGCCACCGCGCCCGGCTCAACTTTTCATTGTTAACCCAATGATCATTCAGAAGCAGGTTATCTAATTTCCATGTATTTACATGGTTTTGGGTGTTCCTTTTGGAGCTGATTTCCAGTTTCACTCCACTGTGGTCTGAGAGAGTACTTGATATAATTTTGATTTTTCTTAAATTTGAGACTTGTTTGTGTCCTTTGCTTTTTAATTTATGTTTCTATTTATATCCTATGGCTTTTATTACCTTAAGGTATGTCCCTTCTATGCCGATTTTGCTGAGGGGTTTTTTTTTTTTTTTTTTTTGAGACAAAGTGTCACTCTGTCACCCAGGCTGGAGTGCAGTGGCAGGATCTCAGCACACTACAACCTCTGCCTGCCGGGTTCAAGTGATTCTCCTGCCTCAGCCTCCCAAATAGCTGGGACTACAGGTGCATGCCACCAAGCTTGGCTAATTTTTAGTAGAGACTGGGTTTCACCGTGTTAGCCAGGATGGTCTTGATCTCCTGACTTCGTTATTGGCCCACCTGAGCCTCCCAAAGTGCTGGGATTACAGGCGTGAGCCACCATGCCCGGCCATGAGATTTTTAATCATAAAGTGACGCTGGATTTTATCAAATGCTTTTTCTGCATCTATTGAGATAATCATGTGATTTTTGTTTTTAATCCTGTTTGTGTGGTGTATCACACTTATTGACTTGCATGTTTTAAACCATCCCTGCATCCCTGGTATGAAGCCCACTTGATCATGGTGGATTATCTTTTTGATATGCTGATGGATTCATTTAGCTAGTATTTTGTGAGAATTTTTACATCTATGTTCACCAGGGATATTGATGTGTAGTTTTGTTTTATTGTTTTCTTCTTTCTTGGTTTGGTATTAGGGTGATACTGGCTTCATAGAATGATTTAGGGAGGATTCCTTCTTTCTCTGTCTTTTGGAATAGTTTCAGTAGGACTGGTACTAACTCTTTGAGTATCTGACAGAATTCAGCTGTGAATCCATTTGGTCCTGGACCTTTTTTTGGTGGCATCTTATATTACCATTTCAATCTCACTGCTTGTTATTGGCTTGTTCGGAGTTTCTGTTTCTTCTTGGTTTAATCTAGGAGGGTTGCATGTTTCCAGTTCCAGGAATTTATCCATCTCCTCTAGGTTTTCCAGTTTGTGTGTGTGAAGGTGTTCATAGTAGCCTTGAATGATCTATTGTATTTTTGTGGTATCAGTTGTAACATCTCCAGTTAGATTTTTTTTTGAGATGGCGTTTCACTCTGTCACCCAGGCTGGAGTGCAGTGGCATGATCTCAGCTCACTGCAAGTTCTGCCTCCCAGATTCATGCCATTCTCCTAACTCAGCCTCCTGGGTAACTGGGACTACAGGCACCCGCCACCACATCTGGCTAATTTTTTGTGTTTTTAGTAGAGACGGGGTTTCACCGTGTTAGCCAGAATTGTCTTGATCTCCTGACCTCATGATCTGCCCGCCTTGGTCTCCCAAAGTTGCTGGGATTAAAGGCATGAGCCATTGCGCCCGGCCTCCAGTTTCATTTCTAATTGAGCTTTTAGAATTTTTTTTTTTTTTTTTTTTTGAGACAGTCTCCCTCTGTTGCCCAGGTTGGAGTGCAGTGGTCGCATGATCTCGGCTCACTGCGAACTCTGCCTCTCTGGTTCAACCAATTCTCTGCCTCAGCCTCCTGAGTAGCTGGGATTACAGGCACCCGCCACCACTCCTATTTTTTTTTTTTTTTTTTTAGACGGAGTCTCCCTCTGTTCCATAGGCTGGAGTGCAGTGGCGCGATCTCAGCTCACTGCAAGCTCCATCTCCCAGGTTCACACCATTCTCCTGCTTCAGCCTCCCGAGTAGCTGGGACTACAGGTGCCCGCCACCACATCTGGCAAATTTTTTTGTATTTTTAGTAGACACGGGGTTTCACCGTGTTAGCCAGGATGGTCTCGATCTCCTGACCTCGTGATGAGCCCGCCTCGGCCTCCCAAAGTGCTGGGATTACAGGCGTGAGCCACCACGCCTGGCCACGCCTGGCTAATTTTTGTATTTTAAGTAGAGACGGGGTTTCACCATCTTGGCCAGGCTGGTCTTGAACTCCTGACTGTGTGATTCACCGGCCTCGGCCTCCCAAAGTGTTGGGGTTACAGGCGTAAGCCACCACACCCAGCCCAATTTTATTTAACTTTTAAAAGAATCAGCTTTTTGTTTCATTTCTCTATTGTGGGTTTTTTGTTTCAATTTCATTTAGTTCTATTCTGATGCTGATTATTTCTTTTCCTCTGCTGGGCTTGGGTTGGTTTCTTCTTGTTTGTCTAGTTCCTTGAGGTGTAACCTTTAGATTGTCTATTTGTGCTCTTTCAGACTTGTTGATGTAGGCATGTAGCTTTCTTTCCTCTTAGTACTGCTTTTGCTGTATCCCGGAGGTTTTGATGGGTTGTCACTATTATCATTCAGTTCAAATCTTTAAAATTTCCATCTTGATTTCATTGTTAACCTAGTGATCATTCAAGAACAGGTTATGTAATTTCCATGTATTTGCATGGTTTTGGGTGTTCCTTTTGAAGTTGATTTCCAGTTTTACTCCACTGTGGTCTGAGCAAGTACTTGATACAATTTTGATTTTCTTAAATTTGAGAACTGTTTATGTCCTTTTGCTTTTTAACTTATGTTTCTATTTCTATCGTATGTCTTAATGTTGTTGCTATTTTTGATTGGTTCACTTTTTAGCGTTTCTACTTAAGAGTAGTTTACACACCACCCTTACTGTGTTTTTCTGTGCACTTACTATTACCAGTAAGTTTTGTACCTTCAGATGAATTCCTATTGCTCCTCAACATCCCTTTCTTTCTGATTGAAGTACCCCTTTTAGCAGTTCTTATAGGGCAGATCTGGTGTTGAAATCCCTCAGCTTTTATTTGTCTGGAAAAAGCCTTTCTCCTTTTTTGAAGGATATTTTTACCGGGTATATTATTCTAGGGTAATTCTTTTTTCCTTCAGCACTTCAGATTATCTCTCCTGGCCTGTATGGTTTCCACTGAAAAGTCTGCTGCCAGATGTATTGGAGCTCCATTCTATGTTGTTTTTCTCTTGCTGCTTTTAGGATCCTTTATCCTTGACATTTGGGAGTTTGATTATCAAATGCCTTGAGGTAGTTGTCTTTGGGTTAAATCTACTGTAACCACCTTATACTTAGATATTGATATCTTTCTTTAGGTTTGGGAAGTTTTGCTATCTCTTTGAGTGAATTCTGTACCATTATCTCTTTACCTCGTCTATAAGGACAGTAACTCTTAGATTTGCCCTTTTGAGGCTATTTTCTAGATTTTGTAGGCATGCTTCTGTGTTTTCTTTTTTATGATACTTTAAGTTCTAGGGTACATGTGCACAACGTGCAGTTTTGTTACGTATGTATACATGTGCCATATTGGTGTGCTGCACCTGTTAACTCGTTATTTACATTAGGTATATGTGTTTTCTTTTATCTCCTCTGACTATGTATTTTCAAACAGCCTGCCTTTGAGCTCAGTAATTCTTCTGCTTGATTTAATTCTGCTCTTAAGAGACTCTGATGTATTCTTCAATATGTCAATTGTATGTCTCAACTCCAGAATTTCTACTTGAATCTTTTTAATTATTTCCATCTCTCTGTAGAATTCATGTACTAGAATTCTCAATTCTCTGTTATCTTGAATTTGAGTTTCTTCAAAATAGCTATTTTGAATTGTCTGAAAGGTCACATATCTATTTCTCCAGGATTGGTGCCTGGTGCCTTATTGAGTTCATTTGCTGAGGTCCGTGTTCTCCTGGATAGTCTTGATGCTTGGGGCAGTTCATGAGTGTTTGGGCATTGAAAGTTAGGTTTTCGTTATTGTCTTCGCCGTCCAGGCTTGTTTGTATTCATCTTCCTTGGGAAGGCTATCCAGGTGTTCAGAAGGACTTGGGTATTGTGATCTAAGTCACATCTGCATCAGGGGACATCCCAAGCACAGTAATACTATGGTTCGCGCAGATTCATAGTGACATCACCTTGGTGATCTTGGTATGATCCGGAAGATTTCTGGATGACCAGGCAGAGAGTCTTGTTCGCTTACTTTCTGTCTCTCTCTGTGCTGAGCCACCTGGATCTGGGTTTGGGGTGACACAAGCACCCCTGTGGTGATGACCAATGGGACTGCACTGGGTCAGACCTGAAGCCAGCACAGCACTGGGTCTTTCCCAAGGCCCACTGTGACCACTACCAGGCTACCACCTATGTTGGATCAAGGTCCTAAGGCTCTGCAATCAAGTGGCAAAGCAGCCAGACTGGTGTCCTTCCCTTCAGGAGCAGTAAGTTCCCCCAGGCCCTGGGCAGGTGCAGAGAATGCCATTCAGGGGTCAGGGACTGGAGTCAAAAATCATAGAAACCTATCTGGTATTCTGTTGTACTGTGGCTGAGCTGGCACTCAAACCATGATGCAGACCTTTCTCACTCTTCCCTTTCTTTTTCTTTTCTTTTTATTCATTTATTTTTTGAGACAGTCTTACTGTGTCGCCTAGGCTGGAGTGCAGTGGTGCAATCTCGGCTCACTGCAACCTCCACCTCCTGGGTTCAAGCGATTCTCGTGCCTCAGCCTCCCAAGTAGCTGGGATTGCAGGCGCCCGCCACCACAGCCAGCTAATTTCTAGTAGAGATGGGGTTTCACCAGGTTGGCTGGATCTCCTGACCTCAAGTAATCCACCCGCCTTGGCCTCCCAAAGTCCTGGGATTCTAGGGGTGAGCCACCACATCCTGTCCCCTTCTCTTTCTACACATAGAGGAGCCTCACCCCATGGCCACTGCCACCACAGGCCCATAGGGAGTACTGCTAGGCTACTGCCAATGTTCCCTTAAGGTCCATGGGCTCTTCAGTCAGCTTGCGGTGAACGCTGCCAGGCCTAGGAATTACCCTTCAGGGCAGCGTGCTCCACCTTGGCCCAAGGCAGGTCCAGAAATGCCATCCACGAGCCAAGGCCTGGGATTAGGGACCCCAAAAGCCCGCTTGGTGCTCTACCCCACTGTGGTTGAGCTGGTACCTAAGGTGCAAGACAAAGTCCCCTTTACTTTTCCCTCTACTTTTCTCAAGCAGGAGTCTCTCCCCATAGCCACAACAGCTGGGAATATGCTGGTTCTCACCTGAAACCAGCATCTCTGGGTCCACTCAAGGCCTTTGACATTCTACCTGGGTATTACTGCTGGTTCTTCAGAGCCCAAGGGCTCTTTAATCAGTAGGTGATGAATCCTGCCTGGGCTGGGTCCTTCCCTTCAAAGCGTCAGGTTTCCCTTCTGGCCCAGGGTATGTCTAGAAATGTCATCCAAGAGCTAGGGCCCAGAATGGGGGCCTCACAACCCTGACTCTTGTCCTATCCTACTGTAGCTGAGCTGGTATCCAAGATACAAGACAGAGTCTTCACTCTTCCTTCTTTTCTCCTGAAGCAGAAAGAAGGGGCCTCTTTTGGAGCTTTGAGCTGTGCTGCCTTGGGTTGGGGTGATATAAGCACTCTCTTAGCTACCCCGACTGGTGCCTCAGTAGATCATGTCCCCTGCTGCTCCACCTCCACTTTACGAGCTCTGAGCTCAGATGAGCATTAGGACTTACCTAAGGATTGCAGTCTTTGTAGCCTAGACTATTTCTCAGGTTCACTTAGGGCCACAGAGCACTCCAGCCCATGGTGGTGAGGCTTTCCAGAACTCGAGCTCTGACCACTGGGGTGGGCAATTCCCCTCTGTCTAGGGCCAGAATCAAATGTTCCCCCTGTGGGTGGCCATCAGCTGAGTACAGCCCAGGTCTGCTTTCTGCTGTGACAGGGCAGTGCTGATTTTAATGCAAAGCCTCACAGTTGCTGTGCTCTCCCTCTCCCAACTGCACAGATTCTCCGTGCCATGCAGGGGTGGGAGAAGGGTGACGTCAGCAATTCAAGACTGTTTTTCCCACCTTCAGTGCCTCTTTCAGCAATAGAAAGTAAAAACCAGACACTGAGTGCTCACCTGATGTTTGGTTCCTATGAAGGTGCTCCCTTTGTACAGATAGTTGTCAAACTTAGTGTTCCTCTTCTAGGGATGATCAGTGGAGGCCTCTATTTGGCCATCTTACTCTATCTTTGGTTAAATGTTTCAAGTGTCATTCCTTGGAATAAAGTTCCCACCAAAAGACTAAATTTTTAGGGAGCACTTGCTGTGATAGAACAGTATGAAGAGCCAATCTGAGTCTAACAGCATCGAAAAGCTCCAAAAGAAACTTCACATCAAATACAATTAAGTTTATTTGCACTAAGACTGATTCACAAATTGTGCAGCACTCAATCAGAAGGGGTTCAGCGAGCTCTGCTGCAGCAGTGTGAGCAGTGAGCTTTTATAGGCTGATGAGAAATAGGACAAAATACATTTGCTCTATTACAGTGGAAGAACCCTAGTTGGTAACTGGTAGTTTCTGATTGGTAAAGTCTCTGGCTTTGCTTTACTGTTTACATTGGGCTTTGCTTTGCCTGCATGGGAACCTAAAGCTCTGAAGTCATCTCCCCCGCAATGGCCTCTCAACGAAAATTTTTTGCACCTAGGATAGAATTCAGTTCTGTTAACCTATATCTTATTGAAAAAAATACCTAAATTGGCCATTCAAGTTTATAATTGTAACATTTCAATAGGAGATAGCACAGATTTACATAAGTTGATCTTTAAAGTTTTATGCTAGGTCTTATCATTCTTTTCCAGGTTAAAGCCAATTCACAAGGAGACTGGTCAAGAGAAATAAGAGAATTACCGTTACTTAATGCAATGCCGCTACATAGTTGGCTCATACTCCATAGTAGGAGCAGTCACAGGGAAGCCATGTCCTTAAAGAGTCATCTACAGAGTGTCACAGCCCCCATGGGCATAACTATGAAACCAGCAGAAATGTAAGTAGAGCAAAAATTACTTCCAATTTGAAAATCAGTTAACAATCTTAAAGTATAACAACTAAAATATTGTAGGAATTGGTCACTGTATCAAAACCTTAAAAGTCTGTAAAGTCTAATCTCTAGTCAAAAAATATTAAAACAGACTTTGTGATATATGGTGTACGGCTATTAAGATACATGTTGTAGAAGGTATGAGAATTAAGGACTTGATGTGAATGGATGGAGAATATTAAGAATTCTCAGTCATGTTTCCAAAAACTGAACTGAAACTTTCTAGAGCAGTTTGAGGTTTACAGCAAAATTAAGAGGAAGTTACAGAGACTTCTCATATATATCCTGCCCCCAATAATGCATAGCCTCCCCCGTCAACATCCCCTACCAGTGTGGTACATTTGTTACAGCTGATGAGCCCACATTGAAATATCATAATCACCCAAAGTCCATAGTTTACAGTAGGGTTCACTTTTGGAATTGTACATTCTACTGGTTTGGACAAATGTATCTGACTTGTATCCACCATGCAGAGTATTTGTCACTGCCCTAAAAGTCTTCTGTGCGTCATCTAATTATCCCTTTCTACCACCACCTACCCCTTGCGCCACAACCTCTGAGGACAATTTGGTTTGTTTTTTTTTTTTTACCATCTCCATGGTTTTGCCTTTTTAGAATGTCATCTAGTTAGACTCACACAGTATGCAGTCTTCTCGGCCTTGGCTTCTTTTGCTTCGACCTTGGATGATAAAATCTGTAGAACAAACCATCAGGGCACAGGTTTACCTGTATAACAAACCTGCATGTGTATCCCTGAACCTAAATGTTTTCTTTTTTTTAAAAAAGGGTTAGGTTCTGGTTAAGTAGCGTCTCCTGAGGGCAGGGCCTGTTAGGAACACAGGGCCCTGGTGTATTTCACAATAGTTTATTTTCTCCTTTCCCTGCTGGAAGCACGAAACAATTTTCCTCTGGTATTTATTGCGAGGACCTGGTCAAGCTCCTAGAGGTAAAACTCTCAAAATTGTGGGAGCCTCCTATGACTGGGTATACCTGGAGTTTTTAACCCTCACAGTTGTCCATGCTGAGCCTGCAGTAATTCATCAGTTACAGTTTAGATCACCTGACACAGGAACTGTTATCCTGGGAAGTTTCTTGAGTCTTTGCTCCAGCTAGCCAGGACTCCCTGTTTTGCTTATTTGTCTCTTCAATATAGGAGGCAGTGATTTGCCTTGTGTCCTCACCTCTCTTGAAAATTCTAAGAGAACTGTTCATTTTTTTCAGTCTGTTTAGCGTTTGACTTGTTAGGACAGAGTAGTGACTTCAAAGCTCCTTACAAGTAGAATCGGAAACTGAAAGTCTACTGTCTTTTTTTTTTTTTTTTTTTTGAGACGGAGTCTCGCTCTGTTGCCCAGGCTGGAGTGCAGTGGCCAGATCTCAGCTCACTGCAAGCTCCGCCTCCTGGGTTTAAGCCATTCTCCTGCCTCAGCCTCCCGAGTAGCTGGGACTACAGGCGCCCGCCACCTCACCTGGCTAGTTTTTTTGTATTTTTTAGTAGAGATGCGGTTTCACCGTGTTAGCCAGGATGGTCTCGATCTCCTGACCTCATGATCTGCCCGTCTCGGCCTCCCAAAGTGCTGGGATTACAGGTGTGAGCCACCGCGCCCGACTGTCTTTTTTCTTTTAAATATGCTTTCTACTGAAATGCATATCTTGCCTTTTTATCATGTCTTACTTTATATTTAATTAGCTGTCTGAGATGTTTATCATGTTTCACTGGTCAGTACCTTTTGAATATGAATGCTATATTTTTTAGGATTGAAGTAGATGGGGATGCTGACTCCTATATAGACACATTACGGAAATATACCAGACCAACACTGCAGATGGTAAGTGTCTAGATGATACATGTACAGTCTTTAGTTATTGTTCTAAACTATTTTGATAAGTATTTTAGAATTCAAAATGTTGTCATTGGTTTCCTGAACTTGCCAATGAAAGCAGATTAACCTGCATAATATAGCTGAATACAGCCTTT
Organism: Theropithecus gelada; assembly: GCF_003255815.1. Taxonomy (NCBI): domain Eukaryota; kingdom Metazoa; phylum Chordata; class Mammalia; order Primates; family Cercopithecidae; genus Theropithecus; species Theropithecus gelada. The sequence continues at coordinate 25,153,745 of NC_037678.1, read as the reverse complement.
CGTGGTTTAGCTATTCCTGAATATCACAATCTTAAGCTAATTTTCTCAGGCTTGGGGACCTGTAATTACTTTTAAAATCTCCTAACTTGAAAAAAACACACTATACAAGTGTAAAGTAGTGTGGGTATTAACAATCACCACATTCATTAACTTTCATCCCCAGATGTAACCTGCCAAGTCTATGATCACGATCTTCTAACCTGTGTTATTCTTCTTGCCTGGTATTTTTCTTTTTCTTTTCTTTTTTTTTTTTGAGACGGAGTCTTGCTCCGTGGCCCAGGCTGGAGTGCAGTGGTGTGATCTCAGCTCACTGTAACCTCTACCTCCTGGTTCAAGCAATTCTCCTGCCTCACCCTCCCAAGTAGCTGGGATTACAGGCGCCTACCATCACACCCCACTAATTTTTGTATTTTTAGTAGAGATGGGGTTTCACCATGTTGGCCAGACTGGTCTCTAACTCCTGACCTCAAGTGATCCACCCGCCTTGGTCTCCCAAATCACTGGGATTACAGGCATGAGCCACCGTGCCTGGCAATTCTTGCCTGGTATTTTTCTAGGAGTCTGTTCTTTCCTTTCTTGCATTCAGTGTCTTAGACCAAGTTGTCATTATGTTTTATCTGAATTACTACAGCAAATTCTTCTTATTATTTTTTGAGATAGAGTCTCGCTCTGTCGCCCAGGCTGGAGTGCAGTGGTGCGATCTCGGCTCACTGCAAGCTCCGCCTCCTGGGTTCATGCCATTCTCCTGCCCCAGCCTCCCAAGTAGCTGGGACTACATGCACCCGCCACCATGCCCGGCTAATTTTTTGTATATTTAGTAGAGACGGGGTTTCACCGTGTTAGCCAGGATGTCTTGATCTCCTGACCTCGTGATCAGCCCGCCTCGGCCTCCCAAAGTGCTGGGATTACAGGCGTGAGCCACTGTGCCCGGCCCCTTGAGCCTGTTTTTAACCCATCCTTGTCAACACGGTGATAAGTTCCTGGAAACTGAATAGGATGGAAATGATATTGCAGGCTTAAGCAATTGATGTATATTGCCAAATTGCCTCTTGCAGCAATTGCTGTAATTTATAATTATAATTTATAACATTAATGTTAACTATAATTTAGAACATCAATATTAACTATAATTTACAACACTATAATTTAAACACTTAACAATTTAATGTTAATTATAGTTTGTAATGTTAATTATAATTTGTTCCACACATTCACCCTTCCAATTGTTTAATGTAACTAATAATTATAACTAATGTAATTATAATTTTCTAATAAATACATACCATATAATTGATATAATTATGTTATAATTAATAACATGGCTCTAGACCCTTCACCCTCTTGGGTTCAAATATTTTCTTAATAAATTGACTCTAGCTTGTCAGTCTTCCACCTAAGTTGCCTGCTCGAGATGGTTTTTCTTTCCTGTATCACTGTTGTTGTATCTTATGGAATGTCATGTTGCCTGGTTTTCAAGGTGATTTGTATCCTGCCCAATGATGACAAACACAGATATGACAGTATAAAAAGATACCTATGTACCAAATGCCCGATTCCAAGCCAATGTGTAGTGAAAAAGACCTTAGAAAAAGTCCAGGCAAGAACCATTGTCACCAAGATTGCCCAGCAGATGAACTGCAAGATGGGAGGAGCCCTCTGGAAGGTGGAGACTGATGTACGTTGTATTTCATTGACGTCATTTAACTTACATCTAATAAAACTTAAGGTTCTCTTAATTGTTAATGCTTAAATTTTGCTCACATTCTAACTCCACTACCTTTTCCAAAAAACCTTAAGGTACAAAGAACAATGTTCGTTGGCATTGATTGTTTCCATGATATCGTAAATCGACAGAAATCAATAGCAGGATTTGTGGCAAGTACCAATGCTGAATTAACAAAGTAAGTAAGCTCTGGTAGATATTGTTTAGTCGGTAGCTGACTGTGGACCAAACAGAAAAGATGAACCTAATTAATATTTGTTAACTCAAGAGGTTGGGAATTTGACAGATGAGTTATTCTTAGTCACGTGCTCTCCTGATTTTGCTGGCAAAGTTATGTTCCCAGAACACTTTGCATGGTTGGCTGCTCTACATCATTTTCCATTGCTGCCTAACATACCACAAACGTGGCAGTTGATGACAAATGCCCGTCTCTATCTGCACAGTTCTTCTCACCAGACACCTGGTAGTTCACAGCTCTCAGGACCTTACAAGGCATAAATTAAGGTATCAGCCAAGCCACATTATCATCTGGAGGCTGGGCAGCCCTCCCTTTCCAAGCTCATGTCATTGTGGCTGAATCCATTTTTTGTGGTTGGATGACAGAGGTCCTTGTTTTTTTTGTTTTTGTTGTTGGCTGTCAGCTGTGGGCCAGTCTTGATTTCTCTCACATAGCAAACCCCTCTCCATCTTCCAACCAGCCAGGGCACATTGAGCCCTTGTTCTGTGTTGAATCTGACCACCTCTTCTGCCATCAGCCAGAAAAAACATCCCTGCTTTTAAAGGAGCTCATGTAATTACAAATGACCCATTTGGAAAACCTTTATCATAAAGTCAATGGAGCCATATAGCATAACATAATCACAGGGGTGGTATCCTGCCGTGATCACAGGCTCCAGGGATTAGAATAGGTAGAGTTCTGTCTACCATAGGCTCTGCTCAGTAAATGTCTTAAATGGATATCACTAACACATAGTGAAATATTTGAGATGTGCATGGGTAAAGAGACATTGAAACATAATAAGTGGTCAGAGATCTGTAAGTATAAGATCTTGTCTTCATATACTTGCATGTGATGTACTTCCGAGAGGAGATGTACATCTATATCCCATGCTCTTGTTTTCTCCCAGGGCCCTTTTATTTTCTGTTCTCAGAGTAGAAACCACGCTGTACCTTGAAATAAGTTTGCAGTCTTAAGTTTGCCGTCCTTTGCGCATTACTTGATGTGTGACCACTGCAAATTACCTCTATGTTTAACAATGATCATGGCCCACTAGGTATTCAGGAATATCTTTTAAGGAAGATCCATCTTTATTTCCATAGATGATTACTTTTTTTCCAGTCATATTCTGCTTCAATATGGTAACACTGTTTTGTTCTACTTTTTGTTTGAAAATAATCATAGGGAACAATTATACTTACAATTATTCAACAGATACTTTTTCAAGTAATAAACTTATTTTAATAGTGTAAAATCTGCTTTCCAATCAATGAAAGAAAAACTTCCAGAAAAATTATGAAAATAGCCAATACCTTGAACAAAGAGAAACACACATAGCTAAGTAAATATTACAATTACGTACTCCAAACCCAAGAAAGCAGAGACCATCACGAACCAAATCATTCTTGGAGCTGTCAACAGATTTTTCTGAGTGGCTGCCATGTTCCGATGCTGACACTGGCAGTGAAAATGTGGAGCCAAGACCGCCTGGTCATACCCTATGAATTAAATCCTAGTGAGAAGAGGCAGACAGACAGATACATCACAATATGTCAGGTGGTCAGATGGGGTTACTCTGAAGTAAACAAGAATGCAGTAAGGGGATAGAAACTTGAGGCAACATACCATTTTACTGGATATGTTGACGTTGTCACAACAGCTGCCACCATTCCAAAGCAAACCCCTTCCTCAGTGAGGGGGAACATGTAGGAGCCACTGTTGAGAGCATTGATCCCAAAGCAGGAGCCACGGGGAGCACAGGGTTTTCATTTTATTGCATTCCCCCATAGGCGAAACTGTAGTCGTCTTGTACAATAAAGCATGACTAATTTGTAGTAATGTGAATAAATGCTTCCATTCTATTTGACTATTTGTATGCACTCAGAATTTTCTAAAATGCCTAAGATCAAAAGAGACCAACCAAGACTTTGATCTCTGTGGCGATATGAATTGATGCTAAAATGTCCTCAACTACTGATAGTAATATTTTTTTGCTCGTAGATTAATGCAGACTCAAAATGAGATTTTAAGAATCTTGTTTTCCAAACTGGTGGTTTGTTTTTTCTGTGAACAGGTGGTACTCTCAATGTGTCATCCAGAAAACAGGAGAAGAGCTTGTGAAAGAGCTGCAGACCTGCTTGAAAGGTCAGTGTCTTGTAGCGGTTGGGGAACCCGACACTATACAAGTAGTTCTCCACCAGTCGACCTGTTACCTCCAGAGGACACTTGGCAATGACTGAACCTTTAGTGTCTGGGATCTCAACTGGGGTGGAGGTGGTACTGCCATTGAGTCCTAGTGGATAGAAGACAAAGATGCCGCTAAACATCCTAGCATGCGTAGGTTGACCCCATCTCCACCACCTCCACCACGAATTCTCTGGATCAAAACTTCCATAGTGCTGTCGCTGAGGAACCCCGGAATAGACAGGACTCATGCAGTAAAACTGCCCTGAAAGCTACAGTGTTGGGAATAGACAGGACTTAAGCAGTAAAATTGCCCTGAAAGCTGCAGTGTTAAAAGATGGACTTAGAATTTGTCAAAAGCAGCAAAGGCTAGTTTTTTCCAAGTTACCGTTTATTTACACAAGCTTCTGATTTCCTTTCAGCTGCCCTGGATGTCTGGTGTAAAAACGAATCATCAATGCCACATTCTATTATTGTGTATCGGGACGGAGTGGGAGATGGTCAGCTTCAAGCATTGCTTGACCATGAAGCGAAAAAGATGTCGACCTACTTAAAAACCCTCTCTCCTAACAAGTAGGTTGTATTAATTGTAAAGTGTAGTGACTCATCCCTGTAATCCCAGCACTTTGGGAGGTCAAGGTGGGCAGATCACTTAAGCCCAGGAGTTCAAGACCAGCTTAGGCAACGGAGAGAGACCCTATCTCTACAAAAAATAAAAAAATTAGCTGAGCCTGGTGGTGTGTGCCTGCAGTCCCAGCTACTCAGAAAGCTGAGGTGGGCAGGTCACTTGAGCCTAGGAGCACTGCACTCATACCTGGGTGACACAGTGAGACCTTGTCTCAAAAAAAATCATACTGTGAAGATTTTAGCTTGACAGTTTAGTCTTTGAAAAAAAATCTGATGTTTTTTAGGGGAAAACACCAATACAATGTGTGATGAGAGCAGGCGCTTGATATAAATAGTGGCTTCTGTGAATGAGAGTAGGAGCTTGATATAAATAGTGGCTTCTGTGGATGGGTGGGGGGAGCACGGGGAAGACCCTTCTGCTTTGATTTTGCGTTCCACGCCCAAGTCAGAATGCAAAGCAGAATTGGACCTGGCAGGAGCAGACTGCTTCCACCATAAAGCTCCAGCTGAATCTTCCTACTTTATTTCAAGTCTTGCTGTGGGAGGGCTTGTTAACCTCAGATAATCACAGAAATCCGTGAACGGCCCGGCATGGTGGCTCATGCCTGTAATCCCAGCACTTTGAGAGGCGGAGGCGGGTGGATCACTTGAGGCCAGGAGTTTGAGACCAGCCTGGCCACCATAGCAAAACCCCATCCCTGCTAATAAAAATACAAAAATTAGCCAGGCGTGGTGGCACACACCTGTAATACCAGCTACTTGGGAGGCTGAGCCATGAGAATCGCTTGAACCTGGGAGAGGGAGGTTGTAGTGGGCTGAGATCATGCCACTGCACTCCAGCCTAGGGGACAGAGTCAGACTCCATCTCAAAAAAAGAAGAAATCCATGAACGTAGCCTGCCAACAGTTCACACTTATCCTGGACTTTTGTGTGTCTCCAGACTAGAGGAGCCAGCGGGAGGGAATCTCCAGCCCTAAGACTTACAAAACCTGGAAAACTCCACTTTTGTAAAACTCCTGTTTCCTGAGGGCCCGCTGCCCAGCCGGGATTGTAGGAATGATCCTAAAGTTGTGAGGAAGGGACCCTTCCCCTGGGATGTGGGTGGCTATGAATAAATACCTCCTCATTTACTGCTTCAATTGGGCACATGGAGCTTAGACAGTAAAATTAGGGTGTAAGGAGGGCTGCTGTCCATTCTTCTGAATGGGTCCCAAATGTAAAACAGATGTTTTAATACACTGTATACTTCTGAGGTAAGACTGAGTAAACCTAGAGACACTTACCCTAATTTTTTTAAGTTTCACTCTAGCTTTCATTGTGGTGAAGAAACGAATAAACACTAGATTTTTTCTTAAGCGTGGAAGCGATTTTCAAAATCCACCTCCAGGAACAGTTATTGACATAGAGTTGACTAGGAATGAATGGTAAGTCACCTGTAGTTTTTGTATCTGGATCTATAATTTTCTCAATTTGCTTCAGTTCAGTACAATCACTTAATTCCAATAAATTTACCTTAAAGCATTTCTGATTCTTTTTTTGTTTTTTTTTTTTTTTGAGACGGAGTCTTGCTCTGTCGCCCAGGCTGGAGTGCAGTGGCCGGATCTCAGCTCACTGCAAGCTCTGCCTCCTGGGTTTACGCCATTCTCCTGCCTCAGCCTCCCAAGTAGCTGGGACTACAGGCACCCGCCACCTCGCCCAGCTAGTTTTTTGTATTTTTTTTTAGTAGAGACAGGGTTTCACTGTGTTAGCCAGGATGGTCTCGATCTCCTGACCTCGTGATCCGCCCGTCTCGGCCTCCCAAAGTGCTGGGATTACAGGCTTGAGCCACCGCGCCCGGCCCATTTCTGATTCTTTAGAACTAATTTGGTCTGTTTTTTTACTATTGGGTAGAGATTCCTCATTTGGATCTAGAAATTGCAATTAGTCTTTTGGTTGTCGAAGTTCCTTCATCAAACATTTGTAAATGTCTGTGACCACATAAGAGTTAACTTCAGTGTGGCCCTAAAACCCTTTAAATTATGAATACAAAAGATAGCAAGTGATGTTTATATTAACAATTTGGAGTCATCACAAATCGAATTATATTGAATATATCATGACCATCAAAATGTTTATGCAGTAGCCTAAGAGGTTATCTATCTGTCTGTCTGTCTCTGTCTATCTGATGGAGTCTTGCTCTGTCGCCTAGGCTGGAGTACAGTGGCGCAATCTCAGCACACTGCAACCTCTGCCTCCCAGGTTCAAGCAATTCTCCTGCCTCAGCCTCCTGAGCAGCTGGGATTACAGGTGCCTGCCACCACGCCCAGCTAATGTTTTGTATTTTTAGTAGAGATGGGGTTTCACTATGTTGGCCAAGCTGGTCTCGAACTCCTGACCTCAAGTGATCCACCCACCTTGGTGACCCAAGGTGCTGGGATTACAGGCGTGAGCCACCACGTCCAGCCAGAGGTTTCTATTTTAAAAATGTCTTTCTGCTTTAAAACAGCAGTGTGGGGCTGGGCGTGGTGGCTCATGCCTGTAATCTCAGCACTTTGGGAGGCCAAGGCGGGCGGATCATGAGGTCCAGAGATCAAGAGCATCCTGGCTAACATGATGAAACCCCATCTCTACTAAAAATACAAAACATTAGCCGGGTGTGGTGGTGGGTGCCTGTAGTCTCAGCTACTCAGGAGGCAGAGGCAGGAGAATGGTGTGAACCTGGGAGGCGGAGCTTGCAGTGAGCGAAGATTGCACCACTGCACTCTAGCCTGGGCGACACAGCGAGACTCTGTCCCAAAACATAAAAAAATAAAAAAATAAACAGCAGTGTGAAAAAAGAGACCAGTTTCTTTCATGTGAAACATTTTGTATGACACTTATTCTTTGTTATCCTGAACAAAGAAATGATGTGTTCAGAAAGTAATACTGAATAGGCTACAAAATAGTTTCATATAGTCAGCCCTGTTGTTCATGGATGCAAGGAAAGTAATTCCAAACAGTGATTTAGAAGTCTTTTTCTTGTTATGAGGATGTAAGTCATTATGAGTGACAGCCAGCCTTTAAGACATTAAGATTAGACACAACTTCCAGAAGATGAAATGGTTAGAGACATTCTATATAAAAATGTACTGAAAAAAGAAAAGATATAAAAAGGAATAAAGGCCGTAAGAATGTCTAATGAAAAGGTCAATTTGTATTTGAATATCTAACAAACATGAATATAGTCAAAATGAAGAAAAATCAGTGGAAGGGTTAAAAGAGAAGGTTAGACATAAAAGAAAACAAATTGTTAACTGGAACATATGTTCACGAAATTCCTATAATGCAGTGGAGAGCCATAAAGATGTGGAAGATATGAAAAAATGTTTAGAAAAATGTAAGGCAAAATAAGATTTACTCTATATCTAATAGAAGTTTCAGTAGTAGATAAGATATGATGGGGGTGTGGTGGGGTGGAGCAATATTCAAAGAGAAAGTTTGAGATTCTGAATCCTCAGATTGAAGAATAACAAGATTTGGGCAAAGATCAGTAAAAGTTCACACTTAGAAATGTTATAGCGAAACTTCAGCAGGCATAAGAAAATGTAAAAGCAACCACAGGAATAATATATTTACAAACAATAAAAATCACATTCAGCAAGAGTAGAAACAAGAATACTATGAAGTATTTTTAAAATACTTAAAAATAGCCATCAAGCTAGAATTTGATACCCAGCTAACTTATCAAGGGTGACAGTGAAATACAAACATGCTCAGTTTGTGCATATACAGTATATACATTAGCAGATCCACCAGACCCTCACTGAGAGAACTACCCAAAAAGACTGTATTTTAGGAAGAAGGAAATCGAACAGTGAAGGGAGAATGAAATGCAAGAAGCAATGCTGATGAGTTACGATGGAGCATAAAAAAGCCTTGATTTCATAAATGACAATTTATAGGGTATATTAAAACAAGACCTGGCCAGGCGTGGTGGCTCACACCTGTAATCCCAGCACTTTGGGAGGCCGAGGCGGGTGAATCGCGAGGTCAAGAGTTCGAGACCAGCCTGACCAACATGGTGAAACCCTGTCTCTACTAAAAATATAAAAATTAGCTGGGCATGGTCGTGGGCACCTGTAATCCCAGCTACTCGGAAGGCTGAGGCAGGAGAATTGCTTGAACCCAGGAGGTAGAAGTTGCAGTGAGCTGAGATTGCATCACTGCACTCCAGCCTGGGCAACAGAGTGAGACTGTGTCCAAAAAAAAAAAAAAAAAAAAAACCCTAAAATACTGGATATAACACTTACATGGAAAAGGAGTTATGAGGTTAAAGCATACTAAGATTCTTCAGTTATTAGGGAAAATGATAAAGCTTCTGGTGCTTTATACTTAAAGCAGTTATATAAATGAAAGACTTAACGTGAAACCACAGTGGAAATCATGACATTCATACCAAGAGTTAGGAAGAAATGAAGTAAAATGAAGGCAAGGCAGAAACATTTGATCAATCTAGTGCAAGGCAGGAAAGGATTAAAGGAAGGAGCAAATAAAAAGTATCATAAAGTACAACATAAGATTGTAAACATAAAAATTAATTCAATATTTATAACACACACATAGATCAATCTCATGGGTTGTATTAAGAAGTTTAAATATAGTCCAGTGATCCTCAGTGAGGCAGCAGGCCTTCATCCCAGGATCTCTGAATGGAATTATCTACGGCCATATCAGATCAAATGCGCCAATCTTGTTTCTTCCTCTAGGTTTCAGTACGTGTACTTGAAGTCAAAATCCCACGAGAGTTACTATCTCTGTCAGTGATTTAATTGCATTCTATAAATTTGATCTCTCAAATCATTGCTCAGTTAGACAGGTTTCTAAATGCAAAGGAAACCTAGTCTATAGAATAGATTTCTGTAAGCTATTTTACTAAATGTTTTCATTTCAGACATTAGGTTTACTTACTGTACCCTCTTTCGAAAATGAGCTGATACCCACATGTCCTATATTTCCAGGTATGACTTTTTTATTGTGAGTCAGTCTGTGCAAGATGGAACTGTTACCCCCACTCATTATAACGTCATCTATGACACGATTGGCTTGAGCCCAAATACAGTACAGCGTTTAACATACTGTCTATGCCACATGTATTATAATTTGCCAGTAAGTATTTTCTGTTACTTTTTTCTTCAGATTTTTAAAATGTACTATTGAAGATTGAACAATGTTGGACCTCTGAATTGGCTTCCATGAATTTAAATTTAGGGAAAGTAGATGTAAGGTGAAACATATTTAGTTGTGGGTTTTTTTTTTTTTTTTTTTTTTTCCTACTAAAGGGCATCATTCGAGTTCCAGCGCCTTGCCACTATGCCCACAAGCTGGCTTACCTCGTGGGACAGTCCATTCACCAGGAACCGAATCGTTCCCTGTCAACCCGTCTCTTTTACCTTTGACCTGCAGAGGAAGACCTGATGTGATACTGAAACCACAGCGTGTAAGCCTGTCTTCCTTTTGAAGCAGGATGTCTGAAATATTTTCCTAGGTCCATAGCTTTACATTCCCATTGTTCTTGATTGGACATGGGAGAGATTCAGAGTGATATGTTCTACTCTCAGTACTATCACAGACTGATTTTTCCAGAAAGGAGAAATGACAGGGTTTGGCTTGCAGTTTCCCTTTCAAATATGTGACAGAGATCTCATAACTAAACGTGACTGAACGTTTTCCACCCCAAGCAGGGCCACTCTAATAATTGAAAAGATGGGACATTTGTCACAGAGAGAGTACATCTGTGAACAAGTAAACTCTACTTGGAAAACTACATCTACTTTATTTTTGAAACTTTTTTGTTAACGGACAGGAAAGGAAGACATAAAAGTAACAACACCAAATTTCTTTTTAATATTTTGTATTTAGAATTAACCTATTACTGATGAGCTACATAGGAAGCATTGTGTTATTCCTTGTACTGGGGTGGGAATTTGGATGTATTTTTGGTGGAAAGGTCATAAAGAAAGCTTGATTACGCCTGTAATCCCCAGCACTTTTGGAAGCCCGAGGCGAGCCGATCACCTGAGGTCAAGAGTTCCAGACCAGCCTGGCCAATATAGTGAAACCCTGTCTCTACTAAAAATACAAAAATTAGCCAGATGTGGCGGTGGGTACCTGTGATCCCAGCTACTCGTGAGGCTGAGGCAGCAGAATCGCTTGAAGCTGCGAGGTAGAGTTTGCAGCAAGGCAAGATCTTGCCATAGCACCCCAGCCTGGGCAACAGAGTGAGACTCTGTCTCAAAAACAAAACAAAACAAAAAATGGCAGCTTAGGAACACAAATATTTGGTTTTTCCACAAAGAAGGAAAACTAAGCTCTGTTAATGAACTTGTTTAATTCATTCTATTGCATGGTCCCAGTATGTTATGTTAGCTGGATCAAAATCCAAAGTCTTCAGTAAGTTATTTAAGTGGAGCTATTATGTTTTTCTTGAAAGTGGACTTTTTTCTCTCCACCTAAAACTATCCTTAATTAGACTCAGAAAACAATTTTTTTTTTTTTTAAATGTTGTTGTTGTTGTTTTATATGGAGTCTTGCTCTGTCACCCAGGCTGGAGTACAATGGCGCGATCTCGACTCACTGCAACCTCAGCCTCCCAGGTTCAAGCGATTCTCCTGCCTCAGCCTCCCAAGTAGCTGGAACTACAGGCATGCGCCAACACACACAGCTGATTTTTGTATTGTTAGTAGAGATGGGGGTTTGTCATGTTGGCCAGGCTGGTCTCAAACTCCTGACCTCAAGTGATCTGCCCGCCTCAGCCTCCCAAAGTGCTGGGATTACAGGTGTGAGCCACCACGCCTGGCCTTGTTTTGTTTTCTTATACTCAGATAGTGTTATTGTGGGGGTGGGTGTAGGGGTGGGGATTAACTTCAAATATACAAGAAAAGGTATATTTGGAAACATAATTGCTTGATTACATATTAGGTTTATAATTTGAACTGGTCTTGTAAGAAATAAAATGGAAAGACTTCAGAATCTAAACTCATCGTAATCTAGGTAATGTCCTCCTGAGCAGTTATTGCTAACGGCAATAAACATTGAGATGGGTCTGTAATTTAAGAAACACTAAGATAACATGTTCTTAAGTTAGAATCTGATTTATAACGATTAATTTCTAGAGGTCTAAAAACAGTTTCTTGGAAAGAACAAACAAAGTAGGTATTAAAACTTTCTGAATGTTCTCTATAAATCTAATATATCATCTATTCCTAACACTGTTAAATTTAAGATGATGTGATTCAATAAAGTTATTCATGTTAAAATCAGTGATTTTAACATGAATTAAACATGACTGGCTCTTGTTATTTTTTAAATGTTTTTAGCCTTCCTAATATACTAATTTGTTGCTTTCTAAGATAACTAGAAATACTGCTGTGACCAGGGAAATATCCAATTAGCCTATTAGTTGTTTGTAAGTTGGGTGAAGGAAGCTGGGTATCCAATATTTCCAGGAAAAGTCTCATTTCAGAGGCTTACAGATAAAAATGTAATGTATCACAACACCTCAGTTTCACATTGTTGAGCCAGGGTTGGGAGTGCTAATTAAAGGTCTGTCAGGGCTGGGCATGGTGGCTCATGCCTGTAATCCCAACACTCTGGGAGGCCGAGGTGGGTGGACCACTTGAGATCAAGAGCTCAAGACCAGCCTGGCCAACATGGTGAAACCCTGTCTCTACTAAAAATACAAAAATTAACTGGGCATGCTGGCACATACCTGTAATCCCAGCTACTTAGGAGGCTGAGGCAGGAGAATCCCTTGAACCTGGGAGGCAGAGGTTGCAGTGAAGCAAAATTGCACTACTGCACTCCAGCCTGGGTGACAGAGTAAGCCTCCGTCTCAAAAAAAAAAAAAAAAAAATCATAAGAAATCCATTTGGCCTACAAAGTAGCAATACAATAATTCAAAAAATGAACTTGACTCTGGCAAATAACATATCGATCCTTGCACTGAATACAGGTCAAAGCTGGACAAAATATTAGAATGTTGAACAGCATCAAAGTGTTAAACAAAATGCTTGTTCCCTGGTGCTGCAAAGAAATAGCACTCAAACAAAAATTTAATTTTCTCAGCAAGGCAGTTTTAATTTTCTGCAGAAAGGGTGCTCATTGCAGATGGAATAATGGTAAGAGCACACCTGGACAGGGGAGAGGAAGGAGTTCTTATTCCTGATATAGGTGGCCCCAACTGCTGTATTGTTCCCTTATTGGCTATGGCTGGACCACACAGTCTAAGCTAATTCCAATTGGCTGGGTTTTTTTGTTTGTTTGTTTTGTTTGTTCTTTGAGACGGAGTCTCGCTCTGTTGCCCAGGCTGGAGTGCAGTGGCCGGATGTCAGCTCACTGCAAGCTCCGCCTTCCGGGTTTACGCCATTCTCCTGTCTCAGCCTCCCGAGTAGCTGGGACTACAGGCGCCTGCCACCTCGCCTGGCTAGTTTTTTGTATTTTTTAGTAGAGACAGGGTTTCACCATGTTAGCCAGGATGGTCTCGATCTCCTGACCTCGTGATCTGCCTGTCTCGGCCTCCCAAAGTGCTGGGATTACAGACTTGAGCCACCATGCCCGGCCTGATTGGTTGTTTTTTAAAAAGAGCAGGAGTATGAACTGGAGTGGCAGGGTGAATAGTCTGGCAGGAAGGAAGGTTAGCAACAGGTAACTAAAGGTGACTTAGGTCAGAGCAAGTGACCGGGGTGAGTCAGGACGGAGCAGGTGACCAGGGGAACAGATGCGAACTACTGATTAAGACTGGTGGGAAAGTTGTTTACCGAAACTAGAAACAAGTGGGCAAAGGGAACCAGGAAGTTAAACTTTAAAATGGAGAATCTAAGAGATGAACATAGTGACATACTGATTCTTTGAAGAGAAACTTGGGGTTCACTATATTTAACAAAAGGGATGGAAAAGCAGAGAAAACAGTGCCAATATCTGGCAGAAGGAAATCCAGGAATATGACCCTGGTATTTGGAACTGCTTCTTATGCCACAGATTCTGGAAGGGGCCATTGAGTGAGAAGTCAGGTTTGTTTTGACATATTTGTGAGTCTGTTTGAAAAAAAAAACAAAACAAAACTGAAGTCCAGCAAGCAGCATGGAGGGTTGTAGGTTACTTGCACACTCTGGTTTGAGACTCTCAGGGATACAGTGTAGTAAGGCGCATGACAAAGATAAGGCTTCCCAGGAACAGAACTTACCTTTAAACCACCTGGATCATTAATACCCCAGAGTCATCAGCCAGAAGCAGTCTCGTTGCAGGATAATAACATCTTTGTCATCAATCTGACATTTCCATGCAATACATAGTACTCGGTCAACAACAACCAACGTAAGAGGACAATAAGACAAAGCCAAGGGAAACAAGACAACAGAAATAGAAGCATAGGTGCTCAGGTCATGTGAGTTATCAACAGTATTCCAAAAAGTAAAATATAAATGTTGAGCAAATTGTAGAAAAGAACCAATTTGGAGATTCCAAAACTGAAAAACTTAACTGAAATAGCTCAGGATGGGTATAGCAGCATGTTTGACACAACTTAAGGAGAGAATCAATGAAATGGAAGATAGGACATGAGAGAGGCTTCTTGGCCTGGGACCAGCCTGGCCAACATGGTGAAACCCTGTTTCTACAAAAGTACAAAAATTAACCAGGCATAGTGGTGGGTGCCTGTAATCCCAGCTACTCAGGAGACTGGGGGGAGAATCGCTTGAACCCGAGAGTCGGAGATTGCAGCGAGCCAAGATGGCACCATTGCACTCCAGCCTGGGTGACAGCAAAACTCCGTTAAAAAAAAAAAAAGTAAGCAACCAATAAACGTTTTTTCTTTCAGACAAAGCGGTGCACCTCACCTGCATAGATAAGGTGTCCTCCATAAGCTCCTCAGGGGAAACTAAAAGGACACAGAGCAACAGTCCATTGGTGCCGCTGAAGAATCCTGCAGAGAGCTTTGGGGGATGTGGACTGGGGCAGGAGTGTAGGGAGGTGGGTGGTTAACAAGCGTGGACTGTGCTGCTGCTGAGCTATTCTCCTTGGTGAAGGAAGGCAAAGGAGAGGAGCAGGAAGACATGAAAGTAACAACCTTGGCTTTCTAGCTAGCGCAACCTCACCAATGGGAAACTGTCACCTTAAGAACCAGTTAATACAGAAAAACACTGTATGGTTCAATGAGTGCATCTCATCACTCCTCTTGTCTGTTTTGAAGCCCAGGCAAATTCCTACATTTCTTGAAATAATATGGGATCATTTAGTTTCCATGAATCTACAGCCGCTGCTCTTGCATATATCTTCTATTGTATTTTTGAAATTTTTTTTATGGTAAAATAGACATCACATTTATCTTCATCATTTGCAAGTGTCTAATTCAGTGGCACTGTTGACATTCACAACACTGTACCCACCAGTATCTACACCACTCAATTTTTAATCAGACCCAATATAAACTCTGAACCCACAAAAAAATCTCCCTCGTACGGGCGTGGTGGCTCATGCCTGTAATCCCAGCACTTTGGGAGGCTGAGGAGGGGGCATCACCTGAAGTCAAGAGTTCAAGACCAGCCTGGCCAACATAGTGAAACCCCGCCTCTACTAAAAATACAAAAATTAAGCCATGCGTGGTGGCTCACGCCTGTAATCCCAGCACTTTGGGAGGCAGAGCTGGGCAGATCACAAGGTCAGGAGTTTGAGATCAGCCTGACCAATGTGGTGAAACCCCATCTCTACTAAAAATACAAAAATTAGCCAGGCATGGTGGTATCTGTAATCCCAGCTACTCAGGAGCCTGAGGCAGGAGAATCACTTGAACCCAGGAGGCAGAGGTTGCAGTGAGCGGAGATCATGCCACTGCACTCCATCCAGCCTGGGCGACAGAGACTCCGCCTCAAAAAAAAAAAAAAAAAATCACAAAACAAAGCACTCCCTCTCTTCTCTCCTTCCTTCCCTTAGTCATCTATAGTTTCCGTCTCTTTGAATTTGGCCTATTCTAGACATCTTGAGAGGTGACAACGTACTGGCGGCCCTCGCTCGCTCTCAGCCTCCTCGGCCTCAGTGTCTGCTCTGGCCAGGCTTGAGGAGCCCTTCAGCCCACAATGCACTGTGGGAGCCCCTCTGGGCTGGCCGAGGCTAGAGCCGCCTCCCTCGCTTGCGGGCAGGTGTGGAGGGAGAGGCATGGGCGGGAACCAAGGCTGCGCGCGGCGCTCGCGGGCCAGCACCAGTTCCCGGTGGGCGCGGGCTCGGCGAGCCCAGCACTCGGCGCGGCCGCCCGGCCGGCGCCTCCGGCCCCGGGCAGCGAGGGGCTTAGCACTCGGGCCAGCAGCTGCGGAGGGGGCACCGAGTCCCCCAGGACTGCCGGCCCGCCTGCGCCGCGGGCTCGAATTTTCCCGCCTCCCCGCTGGGCAGGACTAGGGACCTACAGCCCGCCATGTCCAACCCTCCCCCCGCCCCGTCCGAGCGCCCCCCCTCTCTTGCGGTGGGCTCCCGCGCGGCCGGAACCTACCCTACTGGCGCCCGCGCCCGGTCCCATCGACCGCCCAAGGACGAAGGAGTGCAGGCTGCGGCGCGGGACTGGCGGGCAGCCGCACCTGCAGCCCTGAAGCCAGATCCACTAGGTGAAGCCAGTTGGGCTCCTGAGTCCGGTGGGGACTTGGAAAACTTTTGTGTCTAGCCGGAGGATTGTATATGCACCAATCAGCACTCTCTGTCTAGCTCAGTGTTCGTGGATGCACCAATCAGCACTCTGTGTCTAACTCGGGGATTGTAAAGGCACCAATCAGCACCCTGTTAAAACGGACCAATCAGCTCTCTGTAAAATGGACTAATCAGTGCTCTGTAAAATGGGCCAATCCGCAGAATGTGGGTGGGGTCAGATAAGGTAATAAAAGCAGGCTGCCCTCGCTAGCAGCGGCAATCTATGTGCGTCGCTTTCTGGCTGTTTGGGTCTACGGTGTGTTTATGGGCTGTAACACTCGACGCGGAAGTCAGCAACTTCCGTTTTTGAGACTTCCGTTTTTGAGACCAGTAAGACCACGAACCCGTCGGGAGGAATGGACAGCTCCAGACATGGTGCCTTAAGAGCTGTGTGACACCGCGAAGGTCTGCATCTTCACTCCTGAAGCCAGCGAGATCAGAAGGAAGAAACTCCAAACGTGTCCAAACGTGAGAAAGAACAAATGTCGGATACACCATCTTTAAGAACTGTAACGCTCACCCCGAAGGTCCGCAGCTTCATTCTTGAAGTCAGTGAGACCAAGAACCCACCAATTCCGGACAGAATCTCATGTAAGTAAAAACATGCAGTATTTGTCCCCTCATTGTTTTATTTCACTAAGCATATTTTATAAGGTTCATTCATGTAACAGCGTATGTCAACATTGAATTCATTTTATGGCTGAATAGTATTCTGATACAGATATACACATTATTTGGTTTGTCCATTTATTTGTTGATACTGGGTGTCAGTCAAGATTTTGTTGTTTCCACCTGTTAGCTACTGTGAATAATTTTGGTATGAACTTTGATATATAGATGTATGTTTGAGTTGCTGCACTTACTATATATATATATTTATACACTTTGCAGTGGAATTACTGGATCAGAGTAGTTTTATGTTTACAGTTTTGAGGCTCTACCAAACTTTCTCACAATGGGTAAATCACTTTTCATTTCCACCAGCAATACATAATTTTCAATTTCGTGGCATCCTTGTGAAAAGTTACTTTACTTTTCCTTTTTATCCCCCCACTACAACCACCCCAGAGTGTGAAGCTGTGTCTCACTATTGTTTTGATACATACTTCCTCATGCCTAATGATGTTGAGTATCTTTTTTGTACTTGCCCATTTGTATGTGTTTGGAGAAATACCTACTCAAGTCTTTTGCTCTTCCCCCCTTTTTTTTTCTTTTCTTTTTTTTTTTTTTTTGAGATGGTCCATCGCCAGGCTGGAGTGCAGTGACTCGATCTTGGCTCGCTGCAACCTCTGCCTCCCGGGTTCAAGCGATTCCTCTGTCTCAGCCTCCTGAGTAGTTGGGACTACAGGCATGCGCCACCACTTGGGTAATGTGTGTGGTTTTTTGGGGTTTTTTTTTGTATTTTAGTAGAGATGGAGTTTCACCATGTTGGCCAAGATGGTTTCCATCTCCTGACCTCGTGATCCACCTGCTTCAGCCTCCCGAAGTGTGGGGATTACAGGCGTGAGCCACTGTGCCTGGCCCTTTGCCCATTTTTTAACTGGGTTGTTTTCATTGTTGAGTTATGGGGTGCTTTACATACTGCGGATATGAATTCCCTTGTGAAATACGTAATTTGCAAAGGTTCTGTTCCATTGTATAAGTATAGATTGCCTTTCTGCTTTCTTGTTAGTCCATTGATGCACAATACTTGGCAAAAAATGTTTATCACATGTTACAATATGTTACATGTTAACAGTTACAAAAATATAGCTAATAATTCAAATATACTAATAATCACTTTAAATGTGCATGGTCTATATACGCTGAAAGACATAGACTAGAAGAGTGGATAAAAATATGCAAATATGTGTTCTCTACCAGAAACCCACTTCAAATATTAAAGACTCAGCAAAAGAGTTTTTTTTTTTCTTTTGTTTTTTGAGATGGAGTCTTGCTCTGTTGCCCAGGCTGGAGTGCAGTGGCGACTCCTGCCCAGGCTGGAGTGCAGCTCTGCTCACTGCAAGCTGTGCCTACTGGATTTATACCATTCTTCTGCCTCAGCCTACCAAGTAGCTGCGACTACAGGTGCCCGCCACCAGGCCTGGCTAATTTTTTGTATTTCTTAGTAGAGATGGGGTTTCACGTTGTTAGCGAGGATGGTCTTGATCTCCTGACCTTGTGATCCGCCTGCCTGGGCCTCTTCAAAGTGCTGGGATTACAGGCGTGAGCAACCGCGCCTGGCCAAGAACAGATTTAAAAAGACTACTGGGCGTGGTAGCTCATGCCCATAATGCCAGCACTTTGGGAGGCCGAGGTGGGCGGATTACCTGAGGTTGGGAGTTCAAGACCAGTCTGACCAACATGGAGAAACACCATCTTTACTGAAAATATAAATTAGCTGGGCCTGGTGGCACATGCCTCTGTAATCCGAGCTACTTGGGAGGCTGAGGGAGAGGAGAATCACTTGAACCTGGGAGGCGGAGGTTGTGGTAAGCCGAGATGGCGCCATTGCACTCCAGCCTAGCAGCTGAGCAAGACTCCTCAAATAAAAAAAAAGGCAAAGGCAACACTGTGGGCCATAAAATACCACAACTTATGTAAATGAGTAAAATTTCTAAAATATGCCGTCATACTGTTACAAAATTAAACTAGAATTCAGTAATAGAAAGATGAATGGAAAATCTCCAAGTATTTGGACATTAAATCACGTACTCTGCAAAATACATGGATCAAAGAAGACGCCTCAATGAAGTTGTAAAAATACATACATTTTTTTGAGATGGAGTTTCGCTCTTGTCACCCAGGCTGGAGTACAGTGGTGGGAGCTCAGCTCACTGCAACATCCCGCATCCTGGGTTCAAAGCGATTCTCCCACTTCACCCTCCCGAGTACCTGGGTCTACAGGTGCACACCACCACACCCAGCTAATTTTTGTGTTTTTAGCAGAGGCAAGGTTTCACCATGTTGGCCAGGCTGGTCTTGATCTCCTGACCTCAAGTGATCCATCTGCCTTAGCTGCCTCCCAAAGTGCTGGATTATGGACATGAGCCACCATACACAGCCGAAAAAATATTTTAAACACAATGAAATAAAAACGTACTTCGTTAAGATCTGTGGGATGCAGTCAAAGCAGGGCTCGGAGGGAAATTTGTAACTGAATGCCATGTGATCGATAAGAAAGACCTAAAGTCAATAACCTAAGCTTTTATTTTAGAAAACCAGAGAAAACAGAGCAGTGCAATAGAAAGCAGACGGAAGAATAGAAAATATTGCAGAAATCAATGGAATGAAGAAAATCAACAGAAAATGATCAAAACCAACAGCTATTTATATGAATAGATAAAAAAAACAATAAACCTCCAGTCAGGCTAACCACGAAGAAAGGAAGTCATAATGTACTAATAACTAAAAGAGAAGTCATCACTTGTGATTCTATGGGCATTGAGAAGACAATCTATGCCCACAAATTTGATAAACTTAGGAACTGATTCCTTCAAAGGCAGAAACTATAAAACTCCCCAAGGAGAAATTGATAAACTGAATAGACCTGTATCAGTTTTAGACATTGAATCGATGATTAGTAACTTCCAAAAAAAAAAAAAAAAAACCAGGCTCAGATGGTTTTACTGGTAAAGCCTACCAATTTTTTTTTTTTTTTTTGGAGATGGAGTCTTGCTATGTTGCCCAGGCTGGAGTGCAGTGGCATAATTTTGGCTCACTGCAGCCTCCGCCTCGTGGGTTCAAGTTACTCTCCTGCCTCTGCCTCCTGAGGAGCTGGGACTACAGGCACACACCGCCATGCCTGGCTAATTTTTGTATTTTTGGTAGAGACGGGGTTTCACCACGTTGGCCAGTCTGGTCTCAGACTCCTGACCTCACGTGATCCGCCTGCCTCGGCCTCCCAGAGTGCTGGGATTAAAGGTGTGAGCCACTATGCCTAGCAATCCTACCAAATTCTTACGTAGTTTTATCACGTAAGTGATCACAATCCTAAGTATTTATCCAGTTTAATTAAAAAATAGTCTGGGCTGGGCCTCCCTACTCGGGAGGCTGAGGCAGGAGAATTGCTTGAACCTGTGAGACGGAGGTTGCAGTAAGCTGAGATCGCGCCAGTGCTCTCCAGCCTGGGTGACAGAGCGAGACTCTGTCTCAAAAAAAAAAAAAAAAAAGTTGCTCCATTGATTGTATCCGATGGATCTAAATTTGCCTCCTATTTCACTTTGTGTCAAGAGCCCAAACTGTGAACCTAACTTTCTTTTACTGGTAGATAATAGAAAATATTTATTTATTTATTTATTTATTTATTTTTTTTTTTTGAGACGGAGTCTCGCTCTGTCGCCCGGGCTGGAGTGCAGTGGCCGGATCTCAGCTCACTGCAAGCTCCGCCTCCCGGGTTTACGCCATTCTCCTGCCTCAGCCTCCCAAGTAACTGGGACTACAGGCGCCCGCCATCTCGCCTGGCTAGTTTTTTGTATTTTTTAGTAGAGACGGGGTTTCACCGTGTTCGCCAGGATGGTCTCGATCTCCTGAGCTCGTGATCCACCCGTCTCGGCCTCCCAAAGTGCTGGGATTACAGGCTTGAGCCACCGCGCCCGGCCGAAAATATTTATTTTCATGCTCACTTTTTTTTTTTTTTTTTTTTTTGAGATGGAGTCTCGCTCTGTCTCCAGGCTGTAGTGCAGTGGCACAATCTCAGCTCACTGCAACCTCTGCCTTCTGGGTTTAAGTGATTCTCCTGCCTCAGCCTCCCGAGTAGCTGGGACTACAGGCAAGTGCCGCCACACCTGGCTAATTTTTGTATTTTTAGTAGAGATGGGGTTTCACCATGTTGGCCAGGCTGGTCTTGAACGCCTGACCTCGTGATCCGCCTACCTGGGACTCCCAAAGTGCTGGGATTACAGGCGTGAGCCACTGCACCCGGCCATGCTTGATTCTTAAAAGTCATAAAAACAATCAAATAGGATCCTGGGGGGAAAAAAAAAAAAAAACGTTGAGATAAAAAGGCACAAATATGAAAAAGTCATAAATGTAGATTAAGTGAAATAAGTCAATCTGAAAAAGCTCCATACTCTACAATTCCAAATCTATAAGCTTTCTGGGAAAGAAAAACTAGAGGGACAGTATAAACATCGGTGGTTGCTGAGGGATCTGGAAAAGGGGGAGAGAAGTTAATAGCTGAAACTCAGGTAATGTTCAGGGTGTAAAACTATCTTGTAATGGTAATGAATGGCATTATTAGTTTGTCAAAACTTTTAGACTACCAAAACCCAGACTGAACCTTAATGCAAACTCTGGCCTTTAGTTACTAGCAATGTATCAGTAATGGTTCACTCATTGTAACACATGGACCACACCCATGTAAAAGGTGGTTAAGAAAAGCAAACTGGGGGAGGAGGGTCTGAGAACCTTCTGTACTCTGTTCAATTTCTACGTTCATATAAAACTGTCCTACATAAACTCTTTAGTTTTAAAACTCTGGCAACACTTTCAGGAAGAGATCCATCTCAGCTAATGTTTAATGTGAGCTAAATATTCAGACTTTCAATTGAGATGTTTTCTGTTTAAAGTGAATGAAACTTGTAGTTGTAAATATGCCATTACTTCTATAGTTGTAGTAGTGGCAACTGACTTAAAGTTGCACATATGAAATAAAAGAAATACGACACAACATTTTTAAAGTTTTGTGTAGGCCTGGTGCGGTGGCTCACGCCTGTAGTCCCAGCACTTTGGGAGGCCGAGGCAGGTGGATCACCTGATGTTAGGAGTTTGAGACCACCCTGGCCAACAGGGCGAAACTCCGTCTCTACTAAAAATATAAAAATTAGCCAGGCATGGTTAATTTTTGTCTCCTGGATGACAGGCGGATGCCTGTAGTTCCAGCTACTCAGGAGGCTGAGGCAGGAGAATCGCTTGAACCCAGGAGACAGAAGTTGCAGCAAGCTGAGATGGAGCCACTACACTCCAGCCTGGGCTACAAGAGTGAAACCCCATCTCAAAATAAATAGTGTTGTATTAAATGCGAAATGCTTAACCAACTGGAATCACTCTGCTTGAATGAACTTAATAAAATAACCGCAGTACCTTTGATTGATATGCACACTCATTATTTGCCTAGTCAGAAGTTTTTGGATGGTCTGCTTCCAGGGAGAAATATCGACTGCACTGATTACTGGTGAGTGTTGTTGGGCCAGAAGTTGTTGGATGCTCAGATTGGAGTCGGCAGAGGCTCCGCCAGTTCCTCAGGAATTACTTTTATGTTCGGGATGCAAGATCTTAGGAAATTACAAAAAAGATAGCTGTTGAAATCTTACAGGCAGAAGACCATAGATAAGTTAGTAATACTTTATGCACAGATCAAACCTTTCTTTCTTTTTTTTTTTTTTTGAGATGGAGTCTTGCTATGTCGCCCAGGCTGGAGTGTAGTGGTACAATCTGGGCTGAGTGCAATCTCTGCCTCCTGGGTTCAAGTGATTCTCCTGCCTCAGCCTCCCAAGTAGCTGGGATTACAGACATGCGCCACCACATGCGGCTAATAATTTTATATTTTTAGTAGACATAGGGTTTTACCATGTTGGCCAGGCTGGTCTCAAACTCCTGACCTCAGGTGATCCACCTGCCTCAGCCTCCAAAAGTGCTGAAATTACAGGCATGAGCCACCACGCCGTGCTCACAGATCAAACTTTTGATCCAATTTTTTACCACCTGCTTAGTACAGCCACCTGAATCAGAGTTAGTCCCTACAGAGAGAGAGATCTTTTTGAGATGGGGTCTTGCTCTGTTACCTAGGTGGCAGTGCATTGGCATGCTCATGACTCACTGCAGCCTCGACCTCCAGGGCTCCAGTGATCCTCCCACCTCAGCCTCCCAATTACCTGGAACCACAAGCACGTACCACCATACGGGGCTAATTTCTAAAAGTTTTTTGTAGAGGTGGGGTCTCCCTAAGTTGCCCAAGCTGGTCTTGAACTCTTGCCCTCAAACTCTATCCTCTTGCTTTGGCCTCCCAAACTGTTGGGATTACAGGTGTGATCCGCTGTGCCTGGTCCTCCTAGAAAGACCTTGCAGTGTGGGTAGCACTTAAAATGGAACAGACTGATGTTATAGGCAAATGCCTTTCTTTAGATGAGAATGTAGAAAGGAAGCAGAGCAGACTGACCAAAAACACGGAGCCTGGTGCCTAATGAATAGCCTGGATTCAAATCCTATGAGAAGCTGTACATACCTAGGAATGTTATATGAATCTCTCTCCTTCAGTCCCTGTTCTGAGACACACAAAATGTTAGGCCGAGCACGGTGGCTTATGCCTATAATCCCAGCACTTTGGGAAACCGAGGCAGACGGATCCCCTGAGGTCAGGAATTTGAGACCAGCCTGATCAACATGGTGAAAAACCGTCTCACTAAAACATAAAAATTAGCCGGGCGTGGTGGCAGGCACCTGTAATCTCGGCTATGTGGGAGGCTGAGGCAGGAGAATGGCTTGAACCCAGAATGCAGTGGTTGCAATGAGCCGAGATCCGTTCATGGCACTCCAGCCTGGGCAATAAGAGTGAAACTCTGTCTCAAACAAAAAATAAATGTCAATGTGGTCCCTCTTATGATACAAGGTTAACATTGAATTCAGGGTAAAGCCTTAAGAAGACTGGGACCAGCCCGGAGTGGTGGCTCACGCCTGTAATCCCAAGACTTTGGGAGGCTGAGGCTGGTGGATAATGAGGTCAGGAGATCGACACTACCCTGGCTAACACGGTGAAACCCTGTCTCTACTAAAAATACAAAAGAAGTGAGACCCTGTCCGGGGAAAGAAAAAAAAAAAACTTCACAGGGGGAGGTCCACATGCATAGGTTGGGGAGTTCCTGCTCTCTGGTGTCACACAACGCACCCTTCTACCCTACCTAGACTGGCGTGGGGTGATGCCTACCCTGAGGCTGATCATCCCACACTGTGACTGGCAGGGGGCGCTAAAACAGCCTTTTCTGCCCCACATGGTGCGCATGCGTGTTCTCACCGCAGACACTGCATGGAGTGCGTGGCGTGGCGTCCGGAATGAGTAGGAAAGCGGCTCCGGTTCCTTCAGGACGCGCTTCAGGGGGCACCGCGGCGGTTTGGGGACGACTTGGAGCCCCGTCCTAGGGAGAAAACAGCTCCTGTCTGTGGCCCTGACTGCTTAGGCGGGGGTTGCGTGCGGCTCAGCTTGTCCAGGGCATTGTTTTCTACGCGGTGAGTACAGAAGCTTGGTTCCTCCAATGTTCCCTTTATTCTCATCTTCTCCATTGTTTTCCTCTTTTTTAGTATTTTGGTATTTGTCTTACCATGAGTTTTGTTCCCTGAGGGCTTTTGAGGGTGGCAAGTGTAGCAGACTGTGGTATTTTTGGGGTTTGAGGACTTTTTCTGAGGGAACCTGTCCCGTATAGATGGGGAGAGAGGAAAGCCCCAGGAGGAAGGGGAAGCCCGGCCCAGGTGGGAGTTGGGACTAGGCCTGGGTGTTTGGCTGCCCCCTGGCCAGGCCTCAGACGGAGGAAAAGAGATGCCAGCTGCCTCCAGGATTTGATGAATTTTTAAATTTGCCTTCGCGCCATCGGGACACATCGGGACTTTTTCACCGCCCCCATCCCCCCCCCCCCCCCCCGGCCTTCAGGGAAGCCTGTGTCCCCTTCAGTCCCTCTGGTCACGACCACCGGGGCGGGGAGGTACACCCAGGTGCAAGCCTGACAGGGACTTGTCCCTGGTGACGGGGAAGCTGAGCACCTGGTTCTGTCCATGCTGCTCAGTGTTGTCTCCCCTGTGCAGCAATGTCTATGCTGGGTCCTGCCCAGTTTGGGGTTGATGATCTTGTTGTTGTTATTGCTGTTGGGCGCTGTGAAGGTATTGCGTATTTTTTGTAACAGTCCCTTAGGAGATACATGCTCCCCCCAAACTTTTTCCCCATTGGTAGGATTGGTTTTCATTTGGTTCACTGTTTTCTTTCCGTACAGAAGCTTTCCAGTTGGTTGTAGCCCCACGTGGTGGTTTTTGCTTTTGTTACCTATGATTCGCTTTCCCGATTTAAAGGATAAATATATTCACAAGCCATTCCATTCTCCATGAGGTTTTACTCTCTGCTTTTTTTTTTTTTTCGTTTTTTCTTTTCGCGTTTCCAGCCTGTGAGCCTAGATGCAAGTTGCCCCAAAACTTAAGTGCTCCACCATCCCCCACCCCCTTTTTTCTTACAGACGTTTGATGATGATGTATAATTTCAGGTCTTGTGTTTAGGTCTTCAATCCATTTCGAGTTGATTTTTGTGTGTTCTATACCAGAAGGGTCCTATTTCATTCTTTTTCATATAAACATCCGTTTTCTCAAAACCATTTAATGAAGAAAATCCTATCCCCCATTGAGGCTTTGTGATCTCTGATACTGTTTTCATTTGCTTTGGAGGTATACCCAGTAGTAGGATTGCTAGATCGTATGGTAGTTGCATTTTCAATTTTTTGAGGAATTCACTTTTTCTTTTTTTTTTTTTTTGAGAGGGAGTCTCACTCTGTTGCCCCAGCCGGAGTGCAGTGGTGTGGTCTCAGCTCACTGCAGTGTTTGCCTCCCAGGTTCAAGTGATTTTCCTGCCTCAGCCTCCTGAGTAGCTGGGACTATAGGCATATGCCCACCACGCCCGGCTAATTTTTTGTATTTTGAGTAGAGACGGGGTTTCTCTGTGTTATCAGGATGGGCTCGATCTCCTGACCTCGTGATCTGCCTGCCTTGGCCTCCCAAAGTGCTGGGATTACAGGCCTGAGCCACCGCGCCTGGCCTACAACTTTTTCCATAGTGTATGTCCTAATTTATCTTTACATCAACAATGCATAAGATTTTCCCTTTATCCAAATCCGCACCAGCATTCTTTTTAATTTTAAAGATATTTTCAGTTACATTTATTCCAGTAGGTGTGGGATGGTACCTGAATGTGGTTATGGAGTACATTCTTTTCTAATGTATAGTAATGTTGAGGACCTTTTATGTGTTTGTGCATTTTATGTCATTTTTGCAGCGATGTCAGTTCAGGTTTTCTGCCTGATTTCAGTTTGGGTGTGTATTTTTTATGCTATTTGGTTTTTTTTTTTTTCTGTGTACGTGTTTGATAACAACCAGTTATCACTTCTATGATTCCCTCCTATTTTCTCATAATCTTTTTCTTTTTTGAGACAGGTCACTCTCACCCAAGCTGGAGCACCGTGGCACATCACAGGACCATGTATATTGGAATATTGGCTACCTACAGCTTTGCAGCGCAATTTGATATCAGGAATTGTGAGTCCTCCAACTTAGTTTGTATTTCTCAGGGTTCCTTAGATGTTCAGGACTGTTAGTGGTTCCATGTTAATATTAGCATTGTGTATTTAAACTTTTTTTTTTTTTTTTTTGACGGACTCTTGCTCTTTCGCCAGGCTGGAGTGCAGTGGCGTGATCTCGGCTCACTGCAACCTCCACCTCCTGGGTTCAAGCGATTCCCCTGCCTCAGCCTCCTGAGTAGCTGGAACTATAGGCGTGTGCCACCACACCCGGCTGATTTTTTTTTTTCTTTTGTATTTTAGTAGAGACGGGGTTTTATCATGTTGGCCAGGATGGTCTCTATCTCTTGACCCTGTAATCCACCTGCCTTGGCCTCCCAAAGTGCTGGGATTACAGGCGTGAGCCACCGAGTCTGGCCCGCCCCCACCCCCCATTCCCCTGCTTTGTTTTTTGAGATGGAGTCTCACTCTGTCAAGAGGCCAGAGCACAATAGCATGACCTCGGCTCACTGCAACCTCCGCCTCCTGGGTTCAAGTGAGCCTCCTGCCTCAGCCTCCTAAGTAGCTAGGACTACAGGCGTGCGCTACCATGCCCAGCTAGTTTTCGTATTTTTAGTAGAGACGGGTTTCACCATGTTGGCCAGGATGGTCTTGATCTCCTGACCTCCTGATCTGCCCGCCTTAGCCCCCCAAAGTGCTAGGATTAAGGCGTGAGCCACTATGCCTGGCCTGTACTTCTTAAATGTTTTGTCTATAATAAGGCACATAAACAGAGGGTATCCTGGGACTTTTTTTTTCTCATCTAAGACACTTGTTTTTGTTTCTGTCTGTTTTGAGACAGTCCTGCTCTGTTGCCCAGGCTGGAGTGCAGTGGCATGATCTTGGCTTCCTGCAACTTTTGGCTTCTGGGTTCAAGTGATTTTTGTGCCTCAGCCATCTTAGTAGC
Source organism: Theropithecus gelada (assembly GCF_003255815.1). Classification (NCBI taxonomy): domain Eukaryota; kingdom Metazoa; phylum Chordata; class Mammalia; order Primates; family Cercopithecidae; genus Theropithecus; species Theropithecus gelada. The sequence goes on along the minus strand of NC_037678.1, from coordinate 25,126,119 downwards.
TAGAATTACAAGTGTGTGCCACCATGCCCAGGTAATTTTTGTATTTTTTAGTGGAGATGGGGTTTTGCCATGTTGGCCAGGCTGGTCTCGAACTTCTGGCCTCAAGCAATCCGCCCACCTCAGCCTCCCAAGGTGCTGGGATTACACACATGAGTCACCTCACCCAGCCTCATCTGGGACATTTTGATACATGTGTATTGTTGGTGATGATCAAATCAGGGTACTTAGCATAACTATTCCCTTCTACAGGTGTTATTTCTCTGTGGTGAGAACACTCAAAATTGTTCCCTTCTAGCTTTTTTGAAAAATACAATATTGTAACCAGAGTCACCCAGCTGTGGAACAGGACACTAGAATGTATTCCTCCCAAAACTTTGTTTCCATCACCAATCCCTTCTATCCTCCCCTCCTTCCCCAGCCTCCGGAGACCACTCCTGTTCTTTCTGCTTCTTGAAGGTTAAGTTTTTGGATTCAACATAAGCGAGGTCATGCAGTGTTTGTCTTCCTGTGCTTGGCTTATTTAACAGAATGTTTTCTGGGTTTGTTGGTGTTGCCCTAAATGAAAATTGCAATTTTTTTTTTATGGCTGAAGAGTATATCATTGTATAGATGTACTACATTTTCTTTATCCTTCATCTGTGGGTGAACAGGTAGGCGGATTCCATCATCCTAGCTATTGTGAATAGCGATGGAATAGACATGGAAAGGCAGGTGTCTCTTCAAAATACTGATTTGCTTTGACTGTGTAGCTAGTAGTAGGATGAATAGATCATATAGTATTGGACTTTGAGTGTTCTGAGGAATCTGCAACTGCTTTCCATAGTGTATGTAGTAATTGACCCTCCCATGAACACTTCTTTTTCCTGGAAATTCACACCAGCTTTTGTGTTTGTATTTTTATTTCTCATATTCATTTCAAATAAGAGATGCTTTGTATGGTTTTGATTTCCATTTTTTGCAGAAGTAGTAATGTTAACCACGTTTCTGTAAAGATAGAGTCAGTCTTGTGTCTTCTTTGCCAAAAAATCTATTCAGGCTCTTTGCCCAATTTTGGTTCGGTTACTAGTTTCTCTTTCATTTAGTTTTTTTGCTAGTTACTAGTGTTAGTAGCCTGTGCCTTTTGTAAAACAAGGCCTTATCAGCTGTATGTTTCCCGAAACTTTCTTCTCATCTTTGCAATGCTGGTTTTGTTTTTGTTTTTTCTCTGCCCCCTCCCCGCCGATGGAGTCTTGCTCTGTCACCCAGGCTGGAGTGCAGTGGCACAATCTCAGCTGACTGCAGCTTCCACCTCCCATGTTTAAGCAATTCTGTGGCCTCAGCCTCCTGAGTAGCTGGGATTACAGGCACGCACCACCATGCCCGGTCTAGGATGCCTTCTCTTTGGGTTCGTTTGTTCTCTCCTGTGCAGAGGCTCTAATGTTGTACTTAGTCTCTCATGTTTACATTTCCATTTGTTAGCAGTGATTTCAGTGTCCCATCCAAAAAAAGAGATTGTTAAGCCATTTTATTGTCTATGCATATTTTCCCCCTAATTTTTCCTTTTCTTTTTTCTTTTTGCAACCTGTGTACACAGGGTCAAGTTTCCCCCAAACATACACTTATCCCATATTATCTCTTTGGAGTGTTTTGCTTTCAGGATTGAATTTAACTGTTCGATTTATTTTTTGTAAATTTTTGTGTATTGGGCAACACAGGGGTGCTATTTCAGTCTTTTGCACATGACTTACCCAGTTTTTTCAATTGTTGTGCCTTTGGTGTGATTTTGAAAAATGTGTGCCCTAAATACAATTTTGGGTTGATTACCTGGCTCTCTCATTTTGTCCATTCAGTTGTCTTTCTGTGTTTATGCCAGTCCATGATTGCCTGGATAACTGTAGGTTTTATCTATCATCCACCTATCTATCTGTCTATAATATATCCTAATCCTTTTTTAAGACAGGTTATCGCTCTGTCACTCAGGCTGGAATGCAGTGGTGCGATCTTGGCTCATTGCAGCCTTGAACCTCCCATGCTCAAGTGATCCTCCCTCCTCAGCCTCCCAAGTAGCTGGGACTGCAGGTGTGCACCACCATGCCCCACTAATTTTTTGTACTTTCTGTAGAGGTGTAGGGTTTTGCCATATTGCCCGGACTTCTCTCGAACTCCTGGTCTCAAGTGATCTGCCTGCCTCAGCCTCCCAAAGTGCTGTGATTATAGGCAGGAGCCACTGTGCCTGGGGCAACCCTGTTTCTTTTCTTTTCTTTTTTTTTTTTTTTTTTAAGATCAACTTTTATTTGGATTAAATTGCAGGTTAGTTACATGTGAACCTTTGACGTTGAGGCTTGTGGTCATTGACCGCATCACCATCACCCAAGCAGGGAGCAAAGTGCCAGTCAGGTGGTTCTTCCGCCCGCACCCCCTTTCTGCCTCCTTTTTTCATCTGATAGTCCCCAGTGTCTATTGTTTGCATCTTTATGTTCAAATGTATTCACTGTGTAGCTCCCACTCATAGTGAGAACATGCAGTGTTTGGTTTTCTGTTCTTGCCTTGGTTTGCTAAACATAATAACCCCCAGGTCTTATCCATGCTGCTTAGGACAGGATTGTGTGTTCTTACGGCTGCATAGTATTTTGTGGTGTGTATGCACCACATTAAAAAAAAAAATCAAATCCACTGTTGCTGGTCACCTAGGATGCTTCCAAGTCTTCGTTCTTGTGAATGGCACGGCCATGAATGCAGGAGAGCATGTGTCTTTTTGATGGAAGGATTTATTGTCCTTTGGGTAGATACCAAGTAATGGAATTGCTGGGTCTGATGGTAGTTCTGTTTTAAGTTCTTTGAGAATCTCTACACTGCTTTCCACAGTGTGAACCTTTTTTCACATTCCCCAAGAGTGTAGCAGTGTTCCCTTTCCTCTACTGCCTCACCAGCATGTTTTAATTTTGGAAAAATGGCCATCTGACCAGTGTGGGATGGTATCTCATTGTGTTTCTGAGTTGCATTTCACTGATCAGTGACGTTGTGCATTTTTTCATGTCAGTTGGGCACTTGAACGTCTTTTTCTATTTTTGAGACAGTATCTCACTCTTGCCCAGATTGGAGTGCAGTGGTGCGATCTTGGCTCACTGCAACCTCCGCCTCCCAGGTTCAAGCGATTCTTCTGCGTCAGCCTCCTGAGTAACGGGGATTACAGGTGCCTGCCACTATGCCCAGCTAATTTTTGTATATTTTAGTAGAGATGGGGTTTCACCATGTGGGCCAGGCTGGTCTCGAACTCCTGACTTTGTGATTCACCTGCCTTGGCCTTTCAAAATCTGGGATTAAAGGCATGAGACACCATGCCTGGCCAGTGTTTTTGTAGTTTTAGTAGAGATAGAGTCTCACCATGTTGGCCACACTGGTCCCGAACTCCTGACCTCAGGTGATCTACCTGCCTCAGCTTCCCAGAGTGCTGGGATTATAGACATAAACCGTGGTGCCCAGCCCCTTGACAACTGTTTCTAAGGACCCATTGCTAAAGGAGAGTTGCTAGATCAAGACTACTCTTCCAAAAGAGGATAATAAACATTTCCTCTTTCGTTAATAACTTAGATTATTCCTCTGAACAGCCGTTACTGCACATTGCTGAAATGTTTGCCTCTGCACTGGCTGGCCACAGAATGCTAATCATTTTGAGATTTGTGTTTTCTTTCTTCTGTTTTCTGCCTTCCTCTAAGCCATGCCTGACCTGAAGGCCATCCCTCCCTCTTTAATGTACTATTTTTCTTCTAATGTGGATCTACAAAACCAGAGTTTGGGCAGAGTCTAACAACAGGGACAAGAGAAGAAACAGATCCAAAGAGAGGAGTTTGGGCACAACCGAGGGGTTCTGGGGTCAGTTCTCAGTGGTGAAGGCTGACTGTGCATCTCTCTCCCCAGCTCCACTTGCAGCCGTGCCATAGCTTGAAATCTGCCACAGTGGGAGCATTTACACCATGGAAATTGGCAAACGCTGCAAATCAAGAGTGTTACTTTTTGTTTTGCTTTTATGAGAGTTGGCTGTTAACTTACCAGCATGCTATTGGCTTTAGTGCATGGCGTCTATATATTGGTATTTGTTGCGGGCCGTTACTTAGACCGCCTTCTTATTTCTTACCTGTGTTCCAGGTGGTTAAAGGCAACATAGCACTGAGTTCTGGATAACTGAGGGGACTGTGCACTTGGATTTGCTGTGCTAAGGTTCGGGTGGGGCTACTACATCTTGCCGAGTTGGGCAAAAGTGAACCCCAGGGGCCAATGTGAGTAGCCAGGATCCTGCCATAGGAAGCTTGGAGTGGAACTGACCTGCCCCCTTTCTCTCTGTCTCCATGGCAGCTGGGTGGGCTATGAACAGGCCAACTGCAAGGGCGAGCAGTTTGTGTTTGAGAAGGGCGAGTACCCTGGCTGGGACCGTGGACCAGCAGCCAGAGGACGGACTCCCTCAGCTCCCTGAGGCCCATCAAAGTGGTGAGCCCCCTGCCATCATTCTGTTTCCTCTCTCTGCCCATCATCCTACTTTGTCTCTGCCACCTTGGAGCCGGAGGTCCTGAGACCAGGAAGGAGCCTGCCCCTCTAGCATTGTGCCCCTTCTGATTGGTGAGGAACCTCCTCACTGGGTGACCTTGCAAAAGTCATTTTACTTCCCTGAGCCTCAGTTTCTTCATCTGTAAAATGGGCATATTGGTATCTACTGTCCTGAGATTCCAATGTGCTTATTAGCTTGAGGGTTGTCACGCTGCGCAACTCCAGGGGGCTCCAATCACAAGACTATGAAATGCTCCAGAGGGCACTATTCACATTCTATTTTATGTGGTTGGTACCCCCCACCCCGCAGGGTTGGGCAACTCCCATCACAGAGTCATTGCTCAATAATCAATAGCCGTCCGAAATACAAGAAATTCTGAGTTCAGGACTGGAGGAGAAGGTGGTTTAGCTCTTCTTCAAGACTCATGCCAGTGTGAGTTTTCAGTGCTTCTGAGATCCTGATTCTTACTAGTGTGTGAGTGTGTAAACTGTCGGGGAGGGGACAGGGCCCATCACTGCTCAGTTACACTCCCAAACCCTCCAAGCCCAGTCTAGCTCCTCCCAGGACCTACTGGAAGGTTGGAGAACACTGGACTTCACACCCCACAGACCCAGGTTGCCATGTTGGCTGTGCTGCTCCCAGCTCTGTGACCTTGAGCACGTCATTTGACCTCTCTGTGCCTTGTTTTTCTCATCTGCCAAATGGCATAATTATGAGTGTGCCTGTGTGTGTGTGCGTGCCTGTGTGTGCATGTGTGGGTGTGCACTTGTGAGTGGGTGGTAGATCATAGCTGCCATTTATAAAAGAGAAACTTGAGGCATAGGAGGAAAAAATGACATTTCAGAATCAAATATTCCCCAAAGTGTAGCATCTCAGAGTGTCTGTTACATGAAAATGGCCCAGTAGAAACTTAACAAATGGCTGCGATCCAACAGCAGTTGTCATAGACACGTGGTAGGTGCACTGGGCAGAGAGTGATGTGTGGGACATGGGGATCCCAACTCTGGGGCATGAGCATGGGGTGGGAAGGCCAACCCTGGGCCCCGTCACCCATACTCACTTACCCATATCCTCTGCCAATAGGACAGCCAAAAGCACAAGATCATCCTCTATGAAAACCCCAACTTCACCGGGAAGAAGATGGAAATCATAGATGACGACGTACCCAGCTTCCACGCCCACGGCTACCAGGAGAAGGTGTCATCTGTGCGGGTGCAGAGTGGCACGTGTAAGTGCATTGCCAGCCCTGGCTCACCCTGCCCCAGGAACTGAGACTCTCGGGTCCTAAGTCCTGCTCTGCTCTGTATACACTGGTGATCTTGCACACATCAGTGTACTCTGCTGACCTCTGGCTTCCCTCTGGAAAGTAAATGGGAATTCTCTGCCCACAGGTGGCTTACAGCCCCTGAATTTCTCTCTAGAGCTGCCTTTGGGGAAACGGCCTTTGGAGTGGAGAAACCTTGGCCTTTACCTCAGCCCCAGTGAGCAAGACATGTATGTCAGAGGGGCAAGTTGAGGCAGAGGGAGGATTAGGTTGAGGCAGGAGGGAAGGAATGAGTTGAGTAGTCTGAAAGCTGTGAGAAGCAGGAGGACCAGCCCATGCTGCCTTTGACCGCATGTGTCCCTAAGTTTGGGAACAGGAGGTGTCATTTTCCTCTGAATGGAAGTTCCTGGGCACATCGACCCTGGCCATCAGCAATGGAGGATTTCTCATGATAAAAAATTTGGATTCCATGAGGGGTCCACAGATGAGCTTTGGGCAGTGGTGTGCTGAACAGCTTATACCAGCTTGTAAGAACTTTTTTTTTTTTTTTTAAATTGAAATGGAGTCTTGTACTGTCACCCGGGCTGGAGTGCAATAGAACAATCTTGGCTCACTGCAGCCTCTGCCTCCCAGGTTCAAGCAATTCTTCTGCCTCAGCCTCCCAAGTAGCTCCAATTACAGGTGCCCACTACCAAGCTCAGCTAATTTTTTGCATTTTTAGTAGAGACGGGGTTTCACTGTGTTGACCAGGTTAGTCTCAAACTCCTGATGTCAAGATCTGCCCACCTCAACCTCCCAAAGTGCTGGGAGTACAGGTGTGAGCCACCGCGCCCAGCCTGGAACCAACTCTTACATTTTCAGAATTTGTGTGAACTGGTTGACTAATCATTGGTAGCTTGAAACCAGCCACAGTGGGTGCATTTACAGCATAGAAATGAGCAAGTGCTATGAATTAAGGCTCTTTCCCCCCAACAGAACCAGTTTAGCCAAACATACTGGCTTCTTGGGGTTTGTCAAACTCCTAAAGTGGTGTGCAAAGTTCTGTGCTCCTGTTCCCCTTCATTTCCTCTTTCCCTTCATTCATTCATTGATTCATTCATTCAGTTTGTCAGTGCTGCCATATGCTAGGCATTGTGTTAGGTGCCGATGGTGAAGGAGATTAAAGAGTTTTGGCTTCTGCCCTGTGTAGCCAACAGTCTAGAAGGGGCAACTGTTAATTTAAGAATCCACATGAGTCTAAGCTACTTCCTTGGAGAAAAGATTCTTGAGCTGAGATCTCAAGGAACAGTTAGGAATTGTGGGGGTAAAGAGGCCAAGGAAGGGCATCCCAGGCAACAAGAGCAGCATGTGCAAAGGCCCTGTGGTGTGTGTCGGGGGAGCCTGGTAGGTCTGAGAAACTCTACAGTAAAGGCCACTGGCTGGAATGCAGAGATGAGGGAGCGTAAGAATGCGAAGGTAGTGCTGGAGATGTCCACAGAGACTGGCCAGGCAGGTCCTTGCAGGCCAGGCCTGTGTGACGTTTTCTGGAGAGAAGACCAGCACTTTCATTAAGTAGCTCCTGGAACCTCCCCCAACTCTTCTTTGGCCTTGCAGCTGGGCTTGGAGGTGGGATAGGAGTGGATGGAGATGGTTCAAAGGCCTGGCTTATTCTAAACTTCAGTGAGCTTAAGATACCACCCCCTTGCTCTGACCCCAGTACCAGGCCTTCAGTCAAAATTTGCTTCAGGAGGCAGTGAGCTCCCTGTCAAGAGAAGGAAGAAAGCAGAGGCTCAGTGCTGGAAGGGTGGGGTGGAAAGGGTGTCCTGCTTACCCCTGGGAAGTGGCAGTGGTTGGGAGGCTTCACCCTTCCTAGTGGCTTATGGATGCTCTCTCCCCTCGCTTCTCTCTTGTTTCTCTTCCTGTTCCCCCGGTTCACCCTCCCCTCACCTCTGGTCCTGCAGGTGGGTTGGCTACCAGTACCCTGGCTACCGCGGACTGCAGTACCTGCTGGAGAAGGAGACTACAAGGACAGCAGCGACTTCAGGGCGTGTCACTCCCAGGTACAGTCCATGTGCCACATCCGCGATATGCAGTGGTACCAATGTTGGCGCCTTCCACTCCTCCAACTAGTGCCCTCCCCACCATGCCTCCTTCCCAGGACCCAGGCCTGCTGCCCAGGAACCCTCCAGACCTCGCAGAGAGTGAGTAAAGTATGACTTGCAACTTGTCTGCTGTGGGTCTTTGATCTCCCCTGGCAGCTGGGGTGTGTGTATATGCGTGCGCACGCGCGTGTGTGTATGTGATAGAAATAAGAATTGCCAAGTATCTGGGCTAGGAATAGGGCAACAGAACCCTTAGGGAGTCTTATGGTTCTCTGCAGCTGCTTAGCTCTTAACTGTGTGAGCTTGGACACAGTGCCCAACCTCTCTGAGCCTTTGTTTCTTCACCTGACTTGCAATTCCCTTGCCTCTTGAGTGACTGGCTGGTCTTGGGATCCCTGAACATTTGTGATCTGCCTGCCTCAGCCTCCCAAAGTACTGGGATTACAAACATGAGCCACTGCACCCGGCCAACCTTGAAGAAATTATTTCTAATCCCCAGTCACAAAGAAATTCCCTAATACACTTATTTCTCTAAACTTTTTAAACATTTGCTCTTTACATTTGCGTTCTTAATCCTTCTGGAGCTGATTCTTGTATATGGTGTATGGTAGAGATTCAGTGTTTTGTTTTTTTTTTCTCTTTGGAAGTCCAGTGTCAATTCATGAAGGAGTCCATTTGCTGCACTGCGGCGCAGTCACCTTGCTGTCCTATCCCCTTCCCCACAGATGGGGTGATTTTATGGGCTGTCTTTTCTGTTCCTGTAGTCTGTGTATCCCTGCACTCTTGCCACATTGTTAATGACTATTGCTTTGTAGTCAGTGTTGAGGTCCCTAAAACGGGGGCCCTCAAACCCTGGGCCTCCCAGGGCCTGAAATGGGGGTTGCACAGCAGGAGGTGGGCATTACAGCCTGAGCTCCGCCTCCTGTCAGACCAGCGGTGGCATTAGATTCTCACAGGAATGCAAACCCTATTGTGTGAACTGCACGTGCAAAGGATCTAGGTTGCATGCTCCAATGAGAATCTAATGTCCGCTGCCCACAGCCCGTGAAAAATGGTCTTCCACAAAATCGATCCCTGCTGCCAAAACATTCGGGGACCACTGCCCTATAACATGATTCTTCTTTAGGAATGTTTTAGATGTTCTTTCCCCTTTAGGACTCCATTTAGAAGCGTTCCCTCACATTTGGAAAAGTGGAAAACCTTGTTGAATGAGGTAAAGTGGTTCAAATGATTATCATAAAGGTAGAAACCAGTAAGTGCTCCATATACACCATAGAATACTATGCAGCCATAAAAAAGAATGAGTGCATGTCCTTTGTGGAAACATGGATGAAGCTGGAAACCGTCATTCTCAGCAAACTGACACAGGAACAGAAAACCAAACACCACATGTTCTCACTCATAAGTGGGAGTTGAAAAACGAGAACACATGGACGCAGGGAGGGGAACATCACACACCCAGGCCTGTCGGGTTGGGGGGCAAGGAGAGAGCATTAGGACAAATACCAAATGCATGCAGGGCTTAAAACCTAGACGATGGGTTGATGGGTGCAGCAAACCACCATAGTACATGTATACCTATGTAAGAAACCTGCACATTCTGCACACGTATCCCAGAACTTAGAAAAAAACAGTTAAGTGCTCAATAAATGTTACTGTCATCTATTTCTTCATTCATTCTTCAACCAATACCTACTGCGTGCCTATTTGGATACTTGGCTTAGTACCTGGGTGATGAAATAATCTACAACAAACCCCCATGACACGAGTTTATAACAAACCTGCACATGTACCCCCAAACTGAAAAGTTAAAAAACAGAATCCACACAAGTCTAAGGTACTTCCCTTGAGGAAAAGACTCCAGCTGAGATCTCAAGGAAGAGTAGAGGTTGCAGGGCTAAAGAAGAGCGTCCCAGATGAGAGTGGCATGTGAAACGCCTTGTGGTGGGAGGAGCCTGATAGCTCTGAGAAACTCCACAAAGGCACGGTGGTGGCTGGAATGCTCAGAGATGTGGGGGCACATGGAAAACCTTGTTAAAGTGGTTAAAATGATTATCATAAAGGTGGAAACTAATAAATGCTAAATAAATGTTACTCTCATCCATTTCTTCATTGATTCTTCACCCGATACTTGGTGCCTATTTCACTCCTGGAACTGGGCAGAGTAGGGGTACAAAGTAATAGATTCTACCCCTAGAAGCTCTCACTTGGGGGGGTGGGGGTGATTGTAATAGTCTGAGAGTAGAGCAATGGTGATTATTATGGATTGAATGAGAACCCCCCAAATTCATATGCTGAAATCCTAATCCTTAGTACTTCAGAGAATGTGACCTTATTTGTAAACTGGGTCATTGCAAGTGCAATTTTTTTGAAGCGCTACGGTCCCTACTGTCCAGGCTGGAGGGTGGTGGTACAATCATAGCTCACTGCATCCTCCAACTCGTGGGCTTTCAAGTGATCCTGTTGCCTCAGCCTCTGGAGAAGCTGAGACTGCAGGCGTGCATGACCACACCTCTCTAATTTTTTATTTTATGTAGAGATTGGGGGGTGGGGGGGCGGACTCACTGTGTTGCCCAGGTTGGTCTCCTGGTCTTAAGCAATCATCCCATCTCCGCCTCCCAATGTGCTGTGACTGCAGGTGTGAGCTACCATGCCTGGCCAAATGTAGTTAGTTATATTAGTGGATCATACTGGAGTAGGGTGGGCCCCTAATGGAATGTGACTGGTATCTATGAAAACGGGAAACTTGGAGAGAGCCACGCACACAGGGAGAATGTCATGTGAAGATGATGCTGGGGTGATGTTTCTGCAAGGCAAGAAGTGCCGCAGATTGTCGGCCACCCAGCAGAAGCTAGGGGAGAAACGAGTGTCACTCGCAGCCTCCAGAGGGACCCGACCCTGCCAATGCCTTAACCTCGGACTTCCAGCCTTCCTGGGGACTTCCTAGAGAGTACCCTGCCCGTCCCCTCTCTTCCTCCCCCTCTTTCTCGCGTGAGGAGTGCTCTGTTCGTGTCCCTACTCACCTCCCCTGGGGGCCTACGGTTTCCTCCTGCGGTCTCTGCAGGACCCGGCCGATTCTTCCAGTCGTCAAGGCTCCACTTTCTCCTGCAGCCACTAGGTGTCAGCAAAGCGTCATCCTCGGGGCTCCCGGCTGGGCGACCAGAGCTGCGCAGGCTCTGAAGCGCCGTTAGTGACGGGCGGGCAGCCCAAGCTTGGTGGGGCCACCGCACTTCCTCACCCTCAGTAGGGAAACTGAGGCTCAGAGAGCCCGGAGCCCGAACAGTGTGGCCAAGAGTCCCATGTCTTTGCTTTCCAAAACTCGGGCGGGGGAGAAAAAAAAATCCAGCAACCGTTCTTTGCCTTAGGAAGGTGATTCCAAGATTCCAAGGCCCTTTCTCACCCATGATGTCACTGGAAGCCACGGAGCAAAACCCCAGTCCCGCCACTTGGGCATCTGACAGACCAACCGCTCTGTGCTTCGGTTTCCTTTAAAATAGGAGCAATGATGCCGCTCAGAGGATTGCGGTGAAGAGTCCAGAAGATGACACTTAACAAAGTTTAGGGCAGAGCCAGTCACACAGCAAGGCCCTGGGTAAAAGCACAGTGTGAGAAGTGGCTGTGGGGGCTGGGGTGTGGGCAAGGAAGGCTCCCAGGAGGAGTCGTCTTGGGTTTTGTAGGAGGAATAAGAGTTTGCCAGATGGCGTGGACGGAAACACCTTCCATATGTTCATTTACCAGTTCGCTTATTCATTCCTGTCACAAAATTACAACAAATTTAGTTTAAAGGCCTTAATTGACTTTTTTTTTTTTTTTTTTTTTTGAGATAGAATCTCACTGTCGCACAGGCCAAAGTGCAGTGGCACAATCTCAGCTCACTGCAACCTCCACCTCCCAGGTTCAAGCAATTCTCCTGTCTCAGCCTCTGGAGTAGCTGGGACTACAGGCACATGCCACCATGCCCGGCTATTTTTATTTTTGTATTTTTAGTACAAAGGGGGTTTTGCCATATTGGTCAGGCTGGTCTTGAACCCCTGACCTCAGGTGATCCACCCGCCTTGGCCTCCCAAAGTGCTGGGATTACGGGCGTGAGCCACTGCACCCAGCCTTTGATTGACTTCTATTTGCCGTTGTAGAATTGAGCAACAACATCTCATTCTGTAAAATAGAATTATGTGTCCAGATGAGTTGAACAGAAGAGATTTACAGACAGCAATGGGCAGATGGAAGAAGATAGAACAAAAAAGCAGAATGGTCCTTTCAAAGTTACTTTCCCTGTAAAGGTTAAATCTTAGGGAACTTCGTTCTCCTGCTGGCTGAAACTGGAAGGCTGGGCAAACAGCTTGGTTTGGGCTTCGTGGTGTGGCATGTCAGCACGAGTCACTCCATTTTGATTTGGTCAGTGGGGCCTAGGGCAGGAGCTCAGTCCAAACCAATGGTCTCTTATAAACTTGAGCGCTCCCATCTTCCTCCTGCCGCCCTTGCTCTGCTTCCGTCGTCTTCGCCCTTTTCCTGTTTTTCCTCCTGGTCCTCTGGTTTCTCCTGCTCTGCACCCCCACTTTTCTCCAACCTCCACCTTCTCTCCTTCCTCTCCTCACTCATGGCCCCAGATGCAGCCACTCAGCCAGGCCCCAGCGTCACCCTCTAGTGTGATGGGGTAGAGGGACGGGCAGGTGGGCTTATGAAGGTGGACAGACCACTGTCTCTAAGCAGCTGCGGAGGGCCTGCCTGACCATCTGCAGGAGCCTTGGGTTTCAGGGGGACTAGTTCCTGGTGTTGGAGAGCTGGACTCAGCAGCCAGACTAGGCCCTGGGAAGTGGGCTGGAGCCTGGCAGAAATGGGGAGGAAGCCACAGGGCAGCCCTAACAGAGGCAGTGGAAACAGCCCCAAGCCAGGCAGTGGAGCCAGAGGCCCCTGAAGTCAGGCAGCGCTAGAGTCAAGTCCCAGATCTCCTACTCATTGACCCTGTGACGGCAGGCAAATGACCTTACCTCTCTGAGACTCTGTTTTCTCATCTAACCAAGGGCCATGGGGTTTTTTCCCCATTGGTAATTCTCAGACACCTGGTCACCGACCTGACACGAAGTAGTTGCTCAATAAATGACAGCCTAGTTGCCTTTTCGCTCTTCATTCATTCATTGAATAGTGATTGGGGACTCTCTCCTGTGCTGCCCGCTGCTCCAAAGCAAAGGAGCCTGCCTGTCAAGCCTGCCTTGTCACTTGCCAGGAACTCCTGCTCCCTCCTAGGGCAGCCCCTGGTTAATGGAGCTGAGAGAACGCAAGATGCTGAGCTGTGGGGTGTGCACAAGAACCGGGAGGGAGGCTTTATGAAAATCAGGGTCCAGGTGCAGCCCCAGGCCAGGTCAGCTCACAGTGGGCAGGCAGGTGAAACTGGAGGAAATTGGAGAGACAGCAGGAGGGAGGAGGAAAAGGTAAAACCTTTCGCCGCCTCCTCAATGCCTATAAAGGTCTGAAGCTTGCTCAAAGCTAAGAATTTTAAACCCAAACTCAGACATCAGCCAATACTAAATGTTTGCAAGGCTTGGAGAACAAAAACTCTAAAGCACTTCTGCAGTGATGTACACCGGTGCCATCACTTTGCAAAAATTAGAATTTGACAGATTCTAGTAATGTTGAAGATGCAGAAATCTGGAGGCCCAGCTATTTCTTCACTGGGTGTTTACCCTGGAAAATCTCTCCCACATCTGTACAGGAGATAGGCTCAGGATGCTCAGAGCAGCGTCGTCTGCACTAGCAAAAAACTGGAAACAACCTACGTGTCCCTCAGAAGGAGAATGAGTAAATAATCAGCATGCAATAATATTATCATGCAACAGACAAAAGGGATACACAAGACCTTACGTATTCAACATGGGCATATCTCAGAAATATTGCTGGAGGTAAAAAACAAAAACAAACCAAAAAAACAGGCAAGTTACAGAACAATATTTGATGTTTATAAAAATGTTTTTAAAACACAAATTACCTGTAGTGAGGGATCAGTTTTTGTATTTTACTATTTTTGATCCCTTATGAACTGAAAAGTTAGTAGAATATAATAAAAATGAATGACCAGAAATGCAGAATGAAAAATACAACAAACATCCCCAATTTAAAGTTTTTATATTAACAATTAAAACAGACTGTCAAATTATTAAAAGTCATCTTTTTTTTTTTAAGAGATGGGTTAGTTGGGGGGGGGTCTCACTGTGTTGCCCAGGCTGGTCTTGAACCCCTGGCCTCAAGAGGTCTTCCTGCCTCAGCCTCCCAAAGTACTGGGATTACAGGGGTGAGTCCACCATGCCCAGCCAAAAGTTTCTAATCTTACTGTCAGTTTCTGTGTTTATCTCATCGCAGATTGATAACAATTACCACCGACCAGACTTTGAGTAGGTGTTGGCAAACTTTTTCTGTAAAGAACGAGGTAGTAAACAGTTCACATTTTGGAGGACAATATGGTCTCTGGCAACTACTCATCCCTGCTGGCATCACATAGAAGCAGCCGTAGGTAAATGAATGGGTGAGGCTGTACCTCTGTAAAACTTTATGTCCACTGAAATTTGAATTTCATTGTCATGTATTAACACAAATATTTTTGATACCTTTTTACATTTTAAAATTTATTTACTGATATTTTGGGGGGTAGATGTGATATTTTGATACACATACACAATGTATAATGATCAAGTCAGGGTAATCAGGATACCCATCCCCTCAAACATTTATCTTTTATCTTTTCTTTGTGTAGGGAACGTTACCCAACACAATTTTTCTTTTCTGGATATTTTGAAATCTGTAAGACATTATTGCTAACTATAATTTCCTTGCTGTACTATTGAATAAAAGAACTTTTTTTCTTTTCTTTTTTTGAGGCAGGGTCTCATTGTGTCGCCCAGGCTGGAGTTCACTAGCATAATCTTAGCTCACTGCAACCTCTGCCTCCCAGGCCCAAGCAATTCTCCCACCTCAGCCTCCTCAGTAGCTGGGATTACAGGCACACACCACCACGCCTTGCTAATTTTTGTATTTTTTTGTAGAGACAGCGTTTTGCCATGTTGCTCAGGCTGATCTCAAACTCCTGAGCTCAAGTGATCCACCTGCCTCTGCCTCCCAAAGTGCTGAGATTACAGGCATGAGCCACCATGCCCAGCCTGAATACAGAACTTATTTCATCTATCGAACTGTATTTCTGTACCATTATCTAACTTCTCTTTTATCCTTCCCTCCCCACCTTCTCTTCCCAGCCTCTGGTAATCACCAATCTACTCTCTACCTCCGTGAAATCCACTTTTTAAGCTCCCACGTATGAGTGAGAACACGCCTATTTCTAACCCTTTGATTTTTTTCCCCAACTATTTAAATATGTAAAAACTATTTGTAGCTTGTGGGTTGTATAAAATGAAGTATTGGCCAGGTTTGTCCTACAAGCCACGGTTTGCTGACCTTTCCTCCAGCTTATCCAGCAGTAGACACAAATCAACGTAATATTTGTTTCTTTTTTCAGGAAGATTTAACATAGCTGCTATCCAATTTTCTTTTTTAAACAAAATGCTAATGATTTTGATTGAGTTACATAATTTTTTTAAGTATGCACATAGAAGAAAGACTGGAAAACATGCCAGATTATTAAAAAATGTTGAATTTGTAGTATGGGCCATTTAGGCAATTGTTACCATTTGCTTTGTGCTTTTCTGTATTTTTTTTTTAATTTCCAGAAAGTGTCTCTTTTAATCATCGTGAGTCCTGGAAGGGTGCTGTGTTCTGTCCCTCTCACTCCTGACTGGCAATGACTCTAAAAAATCCCCCACCCGTGAGGAGGCCTTGGAAAGTAGAAGTGGAGATGTGGTCACTGCTCTCGGGAGGCTGAAAGCGCAGTCATCAGCCCCGGGAGGGGGGTTTCTGCACTTCCTTGGCCATCTCTGACCTCTGGGGTGTTTCAAGTTTTTCTGGCAAGCAGGATCATTCTGTGGAGTGAGTCTCAGGACCTTGGGATGGGGGGAACAAAACTTTCTTGCCTTTTTGGTGCCCCCTGGGTGAAATAAGAAAACCACTAGGGGTGAGTCTTCAAAGCAGAGACAACCCAGGTGAGCAGAGTGGTGGGGAGGGTTTAAAAAAAAATGGAGACGAGCATGTTCTCTCTCTCAGATAAGACCTCATCCAGTGGGGAGAACCATGCCTGCTCAGGATGGGATGCCTGCCTCAGAATCCCCTGGGACGTGGATTCCACCCCACCCATCTTCTTCAGCAACGGAATTGGTTTCTATCAAGGTGGGACCGAGGTGCTGGGCAGGTTGACCATCACCTCCCAAGTGATGAAGCAGCTGGCTGGGGATGTGGATGGGAAGGAGCTCACAGGCTGCCCGAAGCTCCTCCCAGCACGAAGCTGAAAACCAGACCCTTCTGCCCCCTAAGAGGCTGTCGAGTGCTTCCTGACTCCTCTTGTGAGAAAAGAGACTCAGCGAAGCAGGGTTAATATTAGTGAATCCCCAAAGGTATTCCCAGCTGCTCTGAAGCTGTGGTTCTCAGCGTGTAAGCCACAAACCAGCATCACTGGCATCACCTGGGATCTTGTTGGAAATGCAAGTTCTGATCAGGAACCGTGGCTCAGGCCTATAATCCCAACACTTTGGGAAACTGAGGTGGAAGGATTGCCTGAGGCCAGGAATTCGAGACCAACCTGGACAACATGGTAAGACCCCATCTCCATAAAAAATAAAAACTTAGCTGGGCGTGGTGGTGCACACCTGTAGTCCTAGCTACTCGAGGCAGAGGTGGGAGGATAACTTGAGCCTAGGAGTTCAAGGCTACAGTGAGCTATGATCTCGCCATTGCCCTCCAGCCTGGGCAAAAGAGTGAGAACGTGTCTCAATAAATAAATAAAAAGAAATGCAAGTTCTCGGTCCTACCCAAACCTACTGAATCACAATTTGGAAGGGAGGGGTGTCCAGCGATCTTCGTTTAACAAGCCCTCTCAACTGTAAACCCAAGTTTAAGAACCATTGCTTTGCCAAGATAGGGTCTTGCTACGTTGCCCAGGCTGATCTTCAACTCACATGATCCTCCTGCCTCAGCCTCCCAAAGTGCTGGGATTATAGGTGTGAGCCATTGCATCTGGCTACCATTGCCTTTGGGTTTTGTATTTCTTTAAATTGTTCACCTTTCTGCATCTTTCTTTCATTAAAATAAGTGGGTGATATGTTCATTTTCCAAGACCAGTTTATAGTTAATGCTGCTACTTCGTAGAGTTATTTTTTTCACTAAAGAAGGCAACATTGAGTGGATTGGGCATACATTTTCTTTCTCTCCATTAATCCAGGAATGAGGAGACATCAACCAGGTGGCTCACGCTGCCATTTCCTGAGAGAGCAGTTTCTGTCCAAAAGATTGGTCCACATATTGGTCAAATCCTCCTTTTCTTCCAGGCATACTTTATATTCATCATTATTATATATTCAGGAGAGAAACTGTATTCTTCTTTCTAGAGACAGGGTCTCACTCTTGCCCAGGCTGGAGTGCAGTGGTGCCATCACAGCTCACTGAGCCCTGATCTCCTGAGCTCAACTGATCCTCCTGGTTGAACCGCCCATGTAGCTGGGACTACAGGTGTGCATCATCATGCCCTGATAATTTTTTGTTTTTATTTTTTGTAGAGGTGGGGTCTCGCTCTGTTGCCCAGGCTGGTCTCAAACTCCTGGGCTCAGCTCAAGCAATCTTCCCGTCTTGGTCTCCCAAAGCGCTGGGATTACAGGTGTGAGCCACAGCACCCAGCCTTCAATTTTTCTTTAATGTTGGTTTCTCTGTTAGAATGAAAGCTCAGTGAAGCACATCTTGTTCGCCATTGCGTCACCGTCACCGCCACCGCGTACCATGACAGGCTAACAGGAGGCATTTATTAAGTGATTGCTGGCTGATTTCCTCACACTCCAACCTATCACCACCTGTGGCTTACTCCCATTTTCTACGGGAGCCCCTGAGGCTCAGAAAGGGTGAGATGATTTGCTCAAGGCCATGCTGGTGGAAAATGAAAAAGCTGGGTTTGAACCCAGGGCTCTATCCCACCCAGGGTGGTCAGCCTCTCTGGC
Organism: Theropithecus gelada; assembly: GCF_003255815.1. Lineage (NCBI taxonomy): Eukaryota > Metazoa > Chordata > Mammalia > Primates > Cercopithecidae > Theropithecus > Theropithecus gelada. Next base: position 25,108,173 of record NC_037678.1, on the reverse strand, counting down.
TTTCCTTGTACCATGGCACTCCAAAACCTGCTCCAACCATGCTGGAGGCCTCTCTCCTGGCTGCCCATGGTCACTGCACAGCCCTGTGTACAGAGCCTGTCTCGTGCTGGGCTGGCGGGAGGTGAAGTTTTTGAAGCTTCCAGTACTGGAAATGTTGGTGGGCAGGGCACCCTGACCCCAGCTTTAAAAATAGGAAGCCTAAAATAGCTCTTTCTGGGCCTCCCCCTTGCTGTGGTCGTTGATGCTGCCGGGGTATTCTGGGCTGAGAGTCCCGGCGTCTTGTGGCTGCTCTTGACAGGCTCTGTGAGGAATCCAGGCTGGAAGCTAGGCCCAGGTCGGAGCCACAGTCCACCACAATAGTGGCTTCGTAAAACCAAATCTTTGCTCCGCATCTCGAGTGGGGGAGTTGATTGGTGGTAGACACAGGCATCTGGGAGCCTTGGCAGGGCAGCCCTGAAGAAGATCCTAAAAGAAGAGTGTATGATTTCTTCATGCAGCTCTCCTGAACTTCCATCACCCATTTGAGCTCATGAATTTGTTAAATTCACACACTTCTCACCAATCCCCTGATCCAGGCCTGCATTCTGTCTTGTTCACACAACGCCAGCAGCCTTCTCACAGGTCTGTCTGCACTCCCTCTGTTCCCCTACAAATCCCACGCAGAAGTCAGAGGGATCGCAAAATGCAAATCTGATCGTGAGACCCTCCTGCTTAAACCTGCCATGGCTCCCCTTCACCCTCTGGATACAAATTCTAATTACTGACTCACAAGACCTGTGTGAGCCAGCCCTTGCTTTGTCTTTTCAGCTTCCTACCATGTAAATAAACTTTTTTTTTTTCTGTCCTGTGTACCCTTGATGAGTCCTCCAGCCACAGGACTCTGGCACATGCTGTTTTCCTGAAACACATTTTTCCTCCAGCTTACCTAATTATCCCCATTAAGAGACAGAGTCTTGCTCTGTCATCCAGGCTGGAGTGCAGTGGCGTGATCTCGGCTCACTGCAACCTCCACCTCCCAGGTTCAAGTGATTCTCTTGTCTCAGCCTCCCGAGTAGCTGGGATTACAGGTGCACACCACCATGCCTGGCTAATTTTTGTATTTTTTAGTAGAAGCAGGGTTTCACCATGTTGGCCAGGCTGGTCTGAAACTCCTGACAGATCAACTGATCTGCCTACCTCGGCCTCCCAAAGTGCTGGAATTACAGGCGTGAGCCACACCTGACCTAATTATCCCCCTTATGCAGGCTTCAAATCTCAGCCCAGTGTCCTCCCTGGCTTCAATGGCCAGGCCAATCCTCTGATGTGCAATTTTCTGCAGTGCTCACCTCTCTTTGGAAGCCCTAATCGCACATGTTGCTTTATATATATTTGTTTAGTTCTTTGATTTCATTTCCGTCTCTCTTCCTAGGCTCTATGAGGGCAAGGGCCAGGCCTAATTTTTCATTCAGTATATCCACAGAGCACAGTATGTAGTTGAGGCTTGATAGGTATTTATTGAATGAACGATCTAATGAATGAATGAGTGGTCAAACCCAGAGACTAGGACTTGACTAACAGGAAAGCCTCCTTAGAATTAGTCATGTCCAAGCATGAGGCCATGGAGACACCTGTTATGCTAATGAAACTCAAGGACTCAGATAAAAAGCTTGTCTTGTTCTCTCCACATGTGCTGATTTCTTCAGCTGAAAACAACTCATGGTTCAGGCACAGATGCTTCCCCCTCCTTGAGTTAGTGACCACCCCCATTCCTCCCTTCCAGAGCACAGACTCTAGAATCTGTTACAATAACTCTTTAGAACTGCGTGTCTTAACCAACCTCATCTCAACATTCTCATCTGGAAACGGTGCATGTGGCTGGCTTGGCAGGAGATGTGGCCTGCAAAGTGAGGAATCCATAGCCTGGTGCCCAGGTGCTGTGTAAAAACATAATTTCTCCATTTTTAAACTTGTAATGCTTTCTTCTACCTTGGGTACTACCAGAACGCTCCAATCATCTCAGTCTAGAGAGTGTAAAGAAAAGTATCCAATAAATGCTTTCATTCTAGGCAGGGCTACTCATTCTCAACTTCACCACTTATTTATTTATTTATTTATTCGAGACAGTCTCATATCACCCAGGCTGGGGTACAGTGGCACCATCAGTGTTCACTGCAGCCTCAGCCTCCCTGGGCTCAGAAGATCCTCCTGTCTCAGCCTCCTGAGTCTCTGAGACCACAGGTGCACCACCATGCCTGGCTTTTTTATTTTTTGTAGAGGTGGGGTTTCGCCATGTTTTCCAGGCTCATCTCGAATTCCTGAGCTCAAGCGATCTGCCTGCCTCGGCCTCCCAATCAACTTCACCACTCTCGATGTGTGGTCGGGGCTGCCCTGTGCACTGTAGGATATTAACTGCATCCCTGGCCTCTACCAGCCAGTTGGCCAGTAGCAACCCCCAACACATGATGACCAAAAATGTTTCCAAACTTTGCCAGGTATCTCCTGGGAGCAAAATCACCCCAGGTTGAAAACTGTAGGGAATTAGGGATATTCATACTAGGGATAAGTACATTTCCAAAGAGGATAGTGGATGGGGTCACCAGTGGGATTTCCAGCAGGATTGTAGACAGGGAGGTGAAAACTTAGGACAAATTATGCAAAAAAGCAGGTGTTTGCCTCCACCTTCTATATGAGACAGATAAACTGTCAGGGATGAAAGGGATTAAATTTCCCATTTTATAGATGGGAAAGTAGAGGTCCACAGGGAAAGGTTTTGTTATTGGGCAAGCAGTGAGACCTGGGTGCGTAAAACACACCCATATAAAAGCATATGCATGTAATATGTACATATGTATTAGATAAATATTTGACATGTATTATATGTAGCAACTCTATTAGAAACGTAGAACTCTTGAGGCCAAGACTTTGAGACCAGCCTGGCTAATGTTGTGAAACCCTGGCTGTACAAAAAATACAAAAATTAGCTGGGCATGGTGGTGTGCACCTGTAGTCCCAGCTACTCAGGAGGCTGAAGCACAAAAATCTCTTGAACCTGGGAGGCAGAGGTTGCAGTGAGCCGAGATCACACCACTGCACTCCAGCCTGGGTGACAGAGCGAGATCCTGTCTCAAAAAAAAAAAAAAAAAAAAAAAAAAA